>NC_048577.1:13651719-13774219 GCF_013265735.2 Oncorhynchus mykiss | reverse complement strand
AATAGGCTGTGTATGTAGTAGGCCCTTACAATATGCTGTACATGCAGTAGGCCCTTACAATATGCTGTACCTGCAGTAGGTCCTTACAATATGCTGTACATGCAGTAGGCCCTTACAATATGCTGTACATGCAGTAGGTCCTTACAATATGCTGTACATGCAGTAGGTCCTTACAATATGCTGTACATTCAGTAGGTCCTTACAATAGGCTGTGTATGTAGTAGGCCCTTACAATATGCTGTACCTGCAGTAGGTCCTTACAATATGCTGTACATGCAGTAGGTCCTTACAATATGCTGTACATTCAGTAGGTCCTTACAATAGGCTGTGTATGTAGTAGGCCCTTACAATATGCTGTACATGCAGTAGGCCCTTACAATATGCTGTACCTGCAGTAGGTCCTTACAATATGCTGTACATGCAGTAGGCCCTTACAATATGCTGTACATGCAGTAGGCCCTTACAATATGCTGTACCTGCAGTAGGTCCTTACAATATGCTGTACCTGCAGTAGATCCTTACAATATGCATAGAAATATATCATGCTTCCTCTGCCCTCCCTCCTCCCTCTCTCTCTACAATGTCCCTCCTGTCGCCTCTCCAGTCTCCCCACTCACCTGGGTGTCCTGTGCCTCTGGTCTCTACGTGGGCTGGGGCTCTGGGTCCTCCTCCTCGGGGCCAGTAGCACCTCCGCCCCCTCTCCCTCTGACCCCAGGTCCAGTCTGGGGATGTCGGCCAGAATGACGTAGTCCTCTATGGTCATCCCCTGGGAGTCCACTGAGGCGGTTCTCTTGGGCTCCTCTTGGGTCAACAGGTACTCCAGGCCCCGTCTAATATTACTCTTGCTCCTGTCACTGATTGGCCTGTCATTCATTTCCATGGTCGCAGGGCAGGGTTTCAACGAATTGGCAAGCAGCTGGGAGTCGATGCCTAGTCGTGGTGGGGAGGAGCTACAAGAGAGGGCAGGGCTTAGAAGGGAGTGGGAGGAGCCACGCCAGGAGCCTGGAGGGAGGCTGGGGTTGGTTTTAGGGTGGTGCATCTCTGTCCGTTCCTCTCTAGCAACCATCTCTGGTCTCCTTGAGTAGCTCTGTGCTGTGTCAGGTCTGGTGTCGCTATGCTTGGTTTCTGTTTGGGGTGAATGGCTGTGTGTACCATAGCCACTTATAGGGGGAGAGCATTCCCAACTATCACGACTGCAAGTGGTTGGAGAAGGGTTTTTATCTGTTCTGGGCCGGGGGCTTCGAGACCGTTCGTAGGAGTTTGGCTGCAAGGCTGGAGAGTCACGTCGAGAGATGGAGTCAAGATTTTTGTACAGTTTTTCAGAGTCCAAACTGTGACTGTTTGAGTTGTGGGAGGGACGTCTTGACTCCCTTGACTCTCTTGACTCTCTTGGCTCTCTTGATCCTCTTGGCTCTCTTGATCCTCTTGGCTCTCTTGACTCTCTTGACTCTCTTGGCTCTCTTGACTCTCTTGGCTCTCTTGACTCTCTTGACTCTCTTGGCTCTCTTGACTCTCTTGGCTCTCTTGACTCTCTTGACTCTCTTGGCTCTCTTGGCTCTCTTGACTCTCTTGAATCTTGATCACGCTCATTGGCGTAATGCTCTGTTTTACAATTTCTTACATGGGAGGAGTCAGTGTGTTTGTAGGAGGCCGTGTTTCGAGACGGGGAGGGGTGGCGAGACACGACAGAACCTTGTCTGTGAGAGGGACTGGACCGTCCTGACGGATGACGAGACAAGGAGCGAGATGAGTTAGATGGAGCGTGAGAAGGAGCGTGACTTTTGGAGTGGGAGCTTCTACGTTGGGAGGACTCAGATCGTGATTCAGCAAGTTTATACCGGTTTGGGCATGGGGAGCGAGGGCTAGGAGACTGATCTTGAGAATCAGTGCCACCACGTCTGAAGTTGGAATGACAGGTGTATCTCTGCGGAGACTCACTCCTCCAGGTCTCCTGCTGGAACGTTTCATCGCTTCTCCTCTGGGAGGGAATTCCGAGATTCACATTCCGGTAGGGGATGGAGGCTTTGGGTTCTGGGCTGTGGTTGTTGGGGAGCGGATGGCCCCTCTCATAGTACCGGTAAGGCCGTTTGGATACACCCTCCACCTGAGCCTGGGGACCACCATCAAATAAGGCTTTCCTGTCCGGAGAGAAGTAGCCGCTTTCTCCTCTTGATCCTATAAGTGAGGAGCAGGGACATGGCATGGTAGATCATCCATTTGATTGAGCCCCACTCAAATGGAAAGCAAAGACACATTTAAATGTTTAACTGAAAAATGACAATAACATTTTGAAGTACAATTGAATTGAATGAAAATTGTATCAGCAGTCCCAGAAAAAATGTCTGTCTGTAATACTGTGAGCTGGTCTGACCTGAGGGTCGCCTGAACCTCTCCCGACCTCTCTTCTCCTCCATCAGTGAGCTGTGTGGTGGTCTGTGGGGAGAGGGGTCCACCCGGGTCATCTCTGGCCCCGTCACACAGCACCCTGCTGGGGTGCTAGAGCCACTCCTCCCTGGGTCTGGCAGGAAGTCCCACGGGTCCTCCTGACTGCTGGGTGGAGATATAGAGGGAGGGCATGAGGGACATTGAAAGGGGTACACACACTGAGTTTGGCACAATGTACTGTAGAACTAGTTTAAGAGAAATCACTACCTGATTGTAGAATTGCATTCAAATATAATGTTATCTAACTGTTCATTACATTTTTATAAATCACTTTAAGTATACCTTAAAGTAGTGTTACTAAAATCAACTGCCAATGACACTCACACTCACCTGTGTACCGTGTCAGAGTCACAGATATTGAGTTCCCAGTCAGGACTCGGAGTGTGAATTAGGCTCTCCTGATAGGTCCAGATGCTCCTTGTGACATCACTGTAGCTGGTCACCTCCGACAGGAAGTCATGATTGTCCTGATTCGTGAAACGGGACACATTTCGTCCAATCGTTAATAATTCAGATAATGTCAAACTGGTCCATGGCTTTGTCAATTCAGCAAACCATCTGAGATGTGTAAAAGTTACTTTTAAGGCTTGGTACACAAAGTATGTCATTCTGTTGTGTTTTCAGAAAGTTGCATAGTAACGTGAAAGTACAGTTGGAGACAAGTCAAACAAATTCAAACATGCTGCAGTGTAGATGTACCTCTATGGCAAGACAGTCATGACCTAGTGTGACCAATGACATTACAATGCTTAAAGATTAATTCAACGAATGAGTTGAAACCACTCTCAAGGTCAATTCAACAAGCATGTGATAAAGCATCAACAAGTAAAGTAAACAAACTTCAGACAAAATGGCAGCCTGTGGAATAAATGAAAAGAAGCTAACTTTCCGTATAACTCAAAATGCTTACTTCTTACTACACCTGCTTGCAGAGCTTCCTTGGACGTCCCTTTACAAATCTGCTGTTAAGACAGGCTGCAAGTGGCAACAACAACAACTTCTCTCCTCCCTCTCCACCCCCATCTACCTATCCTCTCTTCACCTTGTCCACCGGAGCTAATACATTAGGCCGGCAAGGACGACGGTAACACAACCTCTCCCTGGCCTTGCTCATCATTATTTCATTGGTCTGCTGCTCTTCCACAACCAGAATCCACCCATCCTCCTCTCAACCCTTTCGTGATCCCTCTTTCATTTCTTGCCCTCCCCACAACACACAAAAGCCTTTCTTCTTTTTTGACTTTTGATCTACTTGTTGTGTTGTGAGCAGGCGTGGATTTCTATCTAGAATATTCTGTTATTTTGAAATGAAAGGATTATTCAAATGAAAATAAATATTAGTAGAAGTGTACTTCTGGTCCAGGTTCATCCATAGAGCTGGTGTTGTGAATGTGGGTGCTTGTGTGCATGTGTTGTTTGAGCATATTAGATTACTCCAATGACAGTGAAGATTAGTAGAAGTGTATTTCTGGTACAGGTCCATCCTTAGAGTTCAGTTGAGTGGGCTGGTGTCTGTGTGTGTGTGTGTGTGTGTGTGTGTGTGTGTGTGTGTGTGTGTGCTTGTATGTGTTGTGTGTGTGTTGTGTGGGTGCTTGTGTGCAATGTGTTATGTGAGCGGATTAGATTACTATCTTTCCCTCAAGGGATGCAAATGAGCTTTTCATTAATTAATGATAGAATAATAATATAATCAAACGCCAACCTGTGTGTTCGTCAGTCCTCATCACACCTACAGTGTAGCTTATATTAGAATTACCCCGCTTGGTGGCTTTATTTGTGTTCATTGCATCATTATGTTGTTTAATATGCACCTTTGTTTCATTCAGAAATGGTTACTCCTCGTACTGCCACTTGGGAAGATAAAATGAACGTCTTTGGAAGTGTTTCAAACGTATACCACAATTTACTGTACAGCAAAGGTAATAATCCAGACCTTTTCCAAACCCAATAACCCTTAACAGTCATTAGCCGTCCATCATCCATTTCCCTCAACACTAGCCCCCCCCTGCCTGGCTCACCTGTGAGGTACTGTTCAGGTGCATGTGTCCCGGGCGCAGGCACGAACCACAGCGGGAGGGGTCAAAGGTGTTGGGTTGGAACTGGTGGCAGTAAAAGTCGTCAGCACAGAGGGGCATGATAGATCCTCAGATCAGGTGAACACCCCTATTTTACTCTGATGGTACGGCCCAGTGCAATGATGCACTATTACAAAATCCACCTACACAAAGGTGGTACATCCTGATTAGAGGTGGGATAACCAATCAAACCATATAATGTATAGACAGCACATAGTAATGCAGTATGTCAAGAGCAACACTATACAGACGTAGGAACTTAATTTGAGTCAGTTTACTACAGCAGGAAAATAATCCTGCAGCAACAGGAAATGTGAATTATTATGTGGATTATAATTCATGGACAGTTCTGTAGTGGTTGATACATTTTTCCTTTGGGCAAATTTAGTCTGAAATGTCAAAGTGGAAATTACTAACTGATCAAATTAAGATTTTACATCTTTAGAATTGCATTCTGAAGCAGAATATGGACCACATCGGTCATTTGCATGCATTGACCTGTAGCGGTCTTTACACTGTAATGTAATTCAATAAAATGCTTCAGGTAGTGGGTAACTTCATCTCATGGTTGTGGCCAAACAACATCCTCTGGGTTCCTTGAGGTGAAGCAACAATTACTTAAGACGGCGACTGAGTGAAACAGAAACCACTGTTGATGGTAGGCTATACCTTTACAGCGCTGTACAAAAATAGTTTGACACACAATACTATAACCATAACACAGTAACCTACAGCCATTTTGTTAATAAAAGAAACACAAAGACTCAAAAGCCCAGTCTGTCTTTGCCATGCTGGTATTATGATATTAAAAACACTTCAACGGTATTTCTAGAATTTTTAAATACCTTATGACTGTTAACTCCGAGTTCATTTTTATCTGCAAAGTAACCAGCACAGGTCATACACTTCATACTCTCAGAACTCATCCAAGTCTGGGTGAAACTGGCGTGGGTATAACTGCCATTGTGGCTCTGTCTTTTGTCATGTTAAACATCAACTGACTCTCATTGGAGCCAACATGGCCCATTGGCCCCCAAAGGTGTGTATCAGATGTCATCAGCTTTAGAGAGGGAAATATGCAACTGGCTCCACTGGATAGATGTCATGTGGTGGGCCTGTTTTGCAGATGGCTGCTCTGAGGGTTACAGACAAGCGCGAGCGGTCACCTGTAAAACTCTGTTTACTAGACATAGACTGGACCATAGAGAGGCCATCTTCTGGGGAACAAGAAATACATGTTGAATCTTGAGTTGGCATTCAACTTGATTCAAAAACAAGATTAACCGATGAAAAACGAACCCGTTTAAATTGAAGAGTGAAAAAATAAACGTGGTACGAAAGAAGTCGAAACCATCAGATTTATCTTTTTTGAAATGCCTGGTGGGTCCTTAATGTTGCAGGGCAGGTCGGCTAGTAGAGTATCTATGTCACTACCTACCTGAGGAAATGAAAAGGAGTATGTACAGCATCTAGCCTCACATATGTAACCTGTCTAGGGGCCCTTTGTGTGTGTATAGAATATAATATCAGCTGTGCTATGCTGAAAACAGAGCTGTTTCCATAGATATACAGTCAATTGTATCTCTCGTCCACTGGGGGACAGCAGTGTCCAGAGAAGCCAGCAGAGGGGGCCAGAAGTGTCATCAGGATCGTATTGGGAGGCCAGGAAGCACACACAGGCACACATACGCATACAGGAGAACACATACACACATTGACAAAGACAGACTATTCCCACAGTCTCTTAGTGGATCATATACTCTCACTTGTCATTCACGCTGCATGCTCAGCGTAGACTGTAGACCATAAAGGCTGTGTATTTATAGATGTACTGTATGTTTAAATAGGTGAAGTGAACACTGACTGCTCTGGATCCTGTAACAGGGCCAATTTATCACTGTGTGGAATAGTCTCAATTCAAGCTCAAATTAGCTGTACCAAAAGTTGCGTATGATTAATTGCACTCTCAGAAATTGTAGTTTTGAGAAGTTTACCTGTAATACTACTCTCAGAGAATATTAACCCCAAAAAATCTTTCAAATGAAATGTCACCCTCAGGATATTAATAACAGCATGTTTGGCAAGAAAATGTTGCAGGGAGTTATTTCTGCCCAAATCCTTTTTCCGCTGAGCGTCCTAGTTGCATAGATACACTCTGTTGCTCAGGCGACAGTTGCCATGGTGAGAGGAGATTTAGTAACCATGGAAATATGATCGCCAAAGAAAAGTTCAGCATCCCACCAACTTGAAGTTGGCATGACTGACTTCTACAAATGTAGATAGATTGTATTTTCATGAATGTATCTTCTTAAATCTGCATATCTTTGGTAGTAGAATGACTCGTGCAGGTCACACGCAAGGGTGAAATAGAACCAGATCATCAAAAGACAATATTGTAAGTACCGTATAAAAGCATTCAGAGAAAATGTCATTCTCCGAAATGACATTTCAAGCAATACAACGGTCCTTCTTTAGATTAGTTGAGTATCTGGAGCATCAGCATTTGTGGGTTTGATTACAGGCTCAAAACGGCCAGAAACAAAGACCTTTCTTCTGAAACTCGTCAGTCTATTCTTGTTCTGAGAAATGAAGGTTATTCCATGAGAGAAATTGACAAGAAACTGAAGATCTCGTACCTGCAAAACACCCGTCTCAACGTCAGTGAAGAGGCGACTCAGGGATGCTGGGCTTCTAGGCAGAGTTGCAAAGAAAAAAAACACATCTCCGATGTTACCAATAAAAATAAAATATTAAGATGGGCAAAAGAACACAGACACTGGACAGAGGAACTCAGCCTAGAAGGCCAGCATCACAGAGTCGCCTCTTCACTGTTGACGTTGAGGCTGGTGTTTTGTGGGTACTATTTAATGAAGCTGCCAGTTGAGGACTTGTTACGCATCTGTTTCTCAAACTAGACACTCTAATGTATTTGTCCTCTTGCTCAGTTGTGCACCGGGGCCTCCCACTCCTCTTTCTATTCTGGTTAGGGCCAGTTTGCACTGTTCTGTGAAGGGAGTAGTACACAGCATTGTACAATATCTTCATTTTTTCTTGGCAATTTCTTGCATGCAATAGCCTTCATTTCTCAGAACAAGAATAGACTTACGAGTTTCAGTAGAAAGGTCTTTGTTTCTGGCCATTTTGAGCCTGTAATCGAACCAACAAATGCTGACGCTCCAGATACTCAACTAGTCTAAAGATGGACAGTTTTATTTCTTTTTTAATCAGGACAACAGTTTTCAGCTGTGCTAACATAATTGCAAAAGGGTTTTCTAATGATCAATTAGCCTTTTAAAATGATAAACTTGGATTAGCTAACACAACGTGCCATTTGGAACACAGGAGTGATGGTTGCTGATAATGGGCCTCTGTACACCTATGTAGATATTCCATAAAGAATATGCCGTTTCCAGCTACAATAGTCATTTACAACATGAACAATGTCTACACTGTATGTCTGATCAATTTGATGTCATTTTCATGGACAAAAAAATGTGCTTTTCTTTAAAAAACAAGGACATTTCTAAGTGTCCCCAAAATGTTGAACGGTATTGTTCGTGTTTGTCTCACCTTTCCATCTTAGTGTGTAGCCCAAACTGTTCGGACGCTACAGACAGAAGTTGGCAGATTAGCGGTACCAACGTCAGATGAGTCCCCGTGATGCGGTCATGGAGTAAAACGGAGAACACCATCCTGTTCGTAAGAGTCTCATCTTTCCATAGAATGGTCATATTCATTCAGACACTACAGAAGTTTTCATGAGTAGACCGATCTCCAGGATGTCTCATGGTCTGACAAACACCGCTGTAGCTCGGTCACCTTCCACCGCAGACGCTGAAAACCGGCATTGGTGGTTGCTGTGGATTGAGACGCAGCGTAAGCAAAAAAAAAAAAACGGACATCTCTATCTTAAACAGACAGGTTTTGATGGGGATTTGTATTATTATGCTAATTATATTTCCTCGTGGCGCTGATATTGAGTCTAGCTTTAAAGGGATGGACCAGTACCAATTCAGTGCAATGCAAACTTTTTATTGGCTACTGAGCGAACTGAGAACATTTGAAACATACTCATCTTTTATGGCACTGCATTGCCCATCTAATGGCCTAGACTAGCTGACCAATCACAGAGGACCAGCCTTTATTAAACTAAAGTGGAACCCACACGCCTCAATGCCTTGGTTTCTTGAAGCACTGGAGATATCTGAGAGACAACTCTTTTGCAGGTCACCAAATGTCCCTTCGCATTGCTCTGAACTTAGTGAGATAGATTTGGACTAACATCCCCGCTGAGGTTACATCATGAGTCCCCGCTGTGCCCAGTGTTTGAACTATATATATATATATATAAAACTGCTATCCACCACCCAAGTGCCTCATTCCCCCTCATTTTCACACAGAGATCTGTACCCATTTTGCAGTTTGTTCTAAATTCAAAGGGAGTTAATTTAGCATGCCTGATCTTCTTATGCGTGCAGCATCACTTGCCTTCAATTCCTAGTCTGTCTTTCTTCCTAATTTGGAATCAATATAGACTTAATTATGTAATTATTACCCAACTATATGCCTGTAATGTATTCCCCCTTGTGTAGTAATACTGGCCATTCTGTCCCTCTCTTTTCTTCAGCCTCATTTCTTAAAAACATATTGACCTGGATCTGCTGGCTGTGAGGAATGAGGCGGCCTCCTGTTTCTAAGTAAATTGGCTCTCACCGCGTACGGGGAGGGAGTCATCGGGACTGGAGCAGAGTCGAAGGAAAACACAAAATAGCGTGTGTCAGTTCAAACACTACATTTACATTTAATAATGAAACTAATACCGTTTTTAAGGATATTGTTTATTATTTTGGCCGCAGGTCAAATTTTTATTCATGTTGCTGACCTAAAAATCTCCCAAAAGCAGGTCCAGGTGGAAATAGAGAAATAGATGGAGGTGAAGGAGAGAAAGGTGGAGAGAGAGAGAGAGAGAGAGAGAGAGAGAGAGAGAGAGAGAGAGAGAGAGGGAGAGAGAGAGAGAGAGATGCAGGAGCAGTGGCTTGATGCCTTGAGCAAGGTGTGCTTATGAAAAAGAGTTAATATCTTATGTGATATCTTACTCCAGTCAGCCTCATTCAGACAGATTATGGTTATTAATACACAGACACAGAGATGGTCATTTCATTTCTGTCAGTGGGGCAGGTGTAATGGAAGCAGTCTCCGATCTTCCCTTCTCTTTGTTTCAGTCAGAATATCATAGAGTAGAGTAGAATAGAGTAGTGCAGAATACAGAGTTGGGTAGGGTATGGTAGAGTAGAGTAGAAATACCTGGATTCGATCAACAAATCAAAATACACCTACTGTATCCCTACTGTAACGTTTCCTTGTGTCTTTCCACATTTATTTAGGCCTAACTACTCCCACTCAAAACAACGGTAAACAAACAGCAAGATAACTCCCCTATTGTCATTAGTTGCAGCATCCTTGTTCCTCTATCTTCTAGAATCTAAACCCACCCACACATTTCTTCCCCACTCCCACCCCATTTAGGGCTCTATTCAATCCTTATCGCAGAAGTTCAGTGTTAAAGTGTGGTTGACTCGCAGCTTGGTTGACTCGCACTGACTCGCAGCATAATTGTCTCGCATTAGCTGAGACTGCATTCACAGTAAATGCTGAATATGTCAGCTCAATAGGAAATTGCCTTTACATTTCTATCACACAATCTGTAACGGTTCAGCAATACAGATTGAATAGAGCCACTAATCCCGCTTGGCCTTGTTGATTCACCCCGTTTCTCAGTCTCGCTCTCCATCTCTCTCTCATTCTATCTCTTCCTCTCTCTGTCTCCCACCTTTCTCTCCCTGTCTATCTATCTATCTATCTATCTATCTATCTATCTATCTATCTATCGATCTATCTATCTATCTATCTATCTATCTATCTATCTATCTATCTATCTATCTATCTATCTATCTATCTATCTATCTATCTGTCTGTCTGTCTGTCTGTCTGTCTGTCTGTCTGTCTGTCTGTCTGTCTGTCTGTCTTTCTTTATCCCTCTCTCTCGGTACATTGAACACCCACCACGTTTGGCTGAAGAGAACTTGGGTTTTAAAAAGAAATTGGTTCAACTCTATAATTTTAGCTAAATGTTTGCTTCAGACAAGTAAGAGAGAGAGAGAGCGAGAGAGAGACAGAAAGAGAGAGAGAGAGAGAGAGAGAGAGAGAAAATAAGAAAGGTATCCATAGAAACTATCGAGTTGCATATAATTGTGGTCTGTCTGGAATACTATAACTAACTATATTTCCCTGCAAAAAAGAGACATTGCTGATGCCAATACAAATATTAATGATAAATTAAACTATGAACAGTAGCGTCTTTGATGGAAATTAGAAAGTTGGATGAACTTATTGCAGCTAGGAGAAAGTTCTGCAGGTCGCTAGTTCAGTATTCTCCCTGTGGTAAAATATTGCTCTAATCAATGACAAAGCAAATGAGGTGGTTATTGTTAGCAGGGTGCTGAGACTGGTCTGGAGGCTAAATGTATGTGACAGCCAGCCAGGCCACGGTAGGGTGGTGGTAGTTCGAGGAGTATCCGTTTTCCGTTTTAGTAGTTTTCAGCACCTCTGCCCTGGACAGCTCCACAATGCAACACTGGGATCCGATTTCAATTGCCTGTTCACACTAGGTTACTAGGGAGACTTGGTTTCTTACCCCACACCCCCTCTTCAGTTGGTGTGTTACGTATATATGTAGAATCATCATTTGACCAATTATCTCGCTACAAAATAATCCTGCAGCAACGGGATTTGAACGTTGAGTCTGTCATGTTGTTGGGTCGGTGGTTAGGACATTAGCTGGCTAAAAGTAGGCTACATGAAAAGTGCAATACTGTTAATATAACAGTGTGTTAGTGTGGGTGTTCAGTGGATTTATGTAAATCACGAAGCTCGTCTGGATTTCCTGCGGTGCAAGAAAATTCCCAGCCACAAAAAAAAAAGAGTGATCAAATTAAGCATCTGTATTTGTAAATGCGACTCTAACATTACAGGATGTCTGTAGTTGTCAACAAAATGAATATTTAATCAACCACCGTCCTGTCATTAACTTTTTTATTAGGCCTATTTCCATAAATCTATTCACATTTCAATAATGCAGCTTCAAACTCGCACAAAGACAGGCAGCTCGCATGTACAGCCGAACACTGATCCAAATTCACTGAAAATCCGAGCAATGCATAGCAACCTGTTTTCTTCTCCGGAGGCCAGTCTAATAAAAATCTGTGGCGCGGGCGTTAAATAATAGGGAAGCACACCTACACTCTCAGGAACACAACTCCACGTAAACGGGGACATAATCAAAGTGACAAGCGCTCCATCCCTCCCGCCCGCCCTCTCTCTCCCACCCACAGCTAGCTAGGGACAGAGAGATGTGCCGTGCGCACCTCACATACACAGGGTTCGAGCGCTTATTGAGTCAAGTGCGAGTCCAACAGAGAGAGCGAATGCGAGCAGTTGAGTGGGATGCAAGGAAGCAATAAAACAGAACATTGGAAGAACATTAGGATTCAAAGACAAAAAGTTTCAAAATGAACGTTATGAGACAATGAAACGGGCTGCAAAAAGGAATTCGTAGAGAGAGGACAGAACATTAAGGATGTGTTTTATTTTGTATTTTGGAGAGGATGTCAACGTTGTTTTTCCAAGTAGCTAACAACATTGCCATTCAAAAGGTGAGTATTTATTCTAATCGTTGACAGTTTTTTCAAAGGCCAAAACACTTTTCCATTGACAGGAGAAGTTGTCATGAATTTGACCTGTTTTTCTTTTAGATTGGCCAGTTTGTTGTTTTTAACATGCAGCGTTTCGACGAAGCTCACTTCATACACTAGTTAAGGCCTCGAAATAAACTGCAGAGTAATCTTGCCTGTTTTCACCAGTATTATGTCACGACATGAACTCCTCGCCTTGTAGAGCCCAGTGAAACCTGTTGTTTTCTGCTGTTCATTGTCTTTCAGAAAAACACTGTAAAATGATCAATGAATCCGCTAACGTAACGCATTGTTCTGGCCTATAATGTCAATCAACTGTAAATGATGCGCAGGCAAATCCTAATTGTGTGACATATTTTATTGACTAGGCCGTAGGCGATGTGGCATGCCAGTTTGGATATCCTGAGAGGTTTGATTAGCAAGACTCGAAATTAGATCAGATATGGACACATAATTCCCATATTCAGACATTCTTATTTCCCATATGCGCGGGAATAGATTTCAGCACTGGACAGCTCTACACGTCAGCATCAACTTTGATATAGTTTAGTAAGTGCGTAGGCCTACCCTGCACTGTGTTGTAAAAAAAAAAGTATAATTTGAGTTTATCATTGGCTATTCAAAGAATGGGATATCTCGTCATCCCATATTTTTTCATAGATATGGGAAGGACATGTTTTTTTTACACAATCATGTGCATTCGTGATAGACCTGCAGATCGTGCATATTTGAATGAGATACTGTGTTCATAGAGCTCCCATCAAAGCCATTCAAAAAAGACGGACATAACTTTCCCCCCGTCCTATTACTTGCCTACAATAACGTCTGCCATAATCATGTAGAACAATGCTTTATTCAGTGATGACGACGCCACAACGCCACCAATCACCGCTAAACCGGATCAAAAGTAACACCCCATCCTCTGATGTCATAATCTCTATACCCCCTGTTCTCCCCTGACAAGCGGATGCCCTGCCCTGTGCTGTCACCTAAACTCTTCACTTTCTTTTTCCTTTCTTTCTCCCCTTTTAATGTCAGTCTCAGATTAAAGAAGAACATTTAAGCCAGGTCGCTTGACTGCATCCACCTTTCATATCACAGTTTGGATTAGGAGATTACCACACACGCACATGCAAACGCCAACGCACCTGCGAACACACACACGAGTGCGCGCTCACACACACACACACACACACACACACACACACACACACACACACACACACACACACACACACACACACACACACACACACACACACACAAACTTTCATCCATTCATATTCATTTCCCCTGGGATTAAGTGTTTCCGGATTCAAGGCATATCTGAGCTGCATATATATATTGACAATTTCAGGCCCTAAATGTATTGTGTTGTGTGGAGTTCTGTTGTGGAATAGGTTATGGTGTGGAGTAGGTTATGGTGTGGAGTAGGTTATGGTGTGGAGTAGGTTATGGTGTGGAGTAGGTTATGGTGTGGAGTAGGTTATGGTGTGGAGTAGGTTATGGTGTGGAGTAGGTTATGGTGTGGAATAGGTTATGGTGTGGAGTAGGTTATGGTGTGGAGTAGGTTATGGTGTGGAGTAGGTTATGGTGTGGAGTAGGTTATGGAGTAGGTTATGGTGTGGAGTAGGTTATGGTGTGGAGTAGGTTATGGTGTGGAGTAGGTTATGGTGTGGAGTAGGTTATGGTGTGGAGTAGGTTATGGAGTAGGTTATGGAGTAGGTTATGGTGTGGAGTAGGTTATGGTGTGGAGTAGGTTATGGTGTGGAGTAGGTTATGGTGTGGAGTAGGTTATGGTGTGGAGTAGGTTATGGTGTGGAGTAGGTTATGGTGTGGAGTAGGTTATGGTGTGGAATAGGTTATGGTGTGGAGTAGGTTATGGTCGGGGTGCTCAGTTGGTAGAGCGTGGCGCTTGCAACGCCAGGGTAGTGGGTTCTATTCCCACGGGGGACCAGTATGAAAATGTATGTATTCACTACTGTAAATCACTCTGGATGAGAGCGCCTGCCAAAATGTAAATGCGCTGAAATATCTGGGTGTTTGTCTCTGTTCTGTGTGATTCAGTTTTACCCACATTAAAGTGAATCAGTCCTGTATGTGACTCAGTCACTCAGGAGAGCACTTACACCTCTGGTGTCTCTACCCTCTGGCTTCACCTCGGCGGCGGTGCCTCGTGCTACATCATCCCCGCTCGACACGGCAAATCAGAGCGTCGAGGAGGGGAAAGAGGTTCCTATGGAAACGGCTAATAACTATCATCAACATTTAATTACTCCTGCTCTCCCTCAGGGACTAGTGGTTCCTGACTGTCTCTGGTTGCGTCCTAAGTGACACCCTATTCCCTATATAGTGCATTACTTTTGACCAGAGCCATATGAGATGTGGTCGAAAGTAGTGCACTATGTAGAGAAAAGGGTGCCATTTTCTTCCCACCCTCTATATACAGTACCAGTCAAAAGTTTGGACACACCTACTGATTCAAGGATTTTTCTTAATTTTTTTGTACTATTTTCTACATTGTAGAATAATAGTGAAGACATCAAAACTATGAAGTAACACATATGGAATCATTTAGTAACCAAAAAAGTGTTTCATGGTTGCTGCAAAGAAACCACTACTAAAGGACACCAATAAGAAAAAGAGACTTGCTTGGGCCAAGAAACACGAGCAACGGACATTAGACCGCTGGAAATCTGTCCTTTAGTCCGATGTGAGACACATAGTAGGTGAGTGGATGATCTCCGCATGTGTGGTTCCGCATGTGTGGTTCCCACCGTGAAGTACGGAGGAGGAGGTGTGATGATGTGATGGTGCTTTGCTGGTGACACTGTCAGTGATTTATTTAGAATTCAAGGCACACTTATCCAGCATGGCTACCATAGAATTCGGCAGTGATACTCCATCCCATCTGGTTTGCGCTTAGTGGGACAATCATTTGTTTTTCAACAGGACAAGGACCCAACACACATCCAGGTTGTGTAAGGGAGTGATGGAGTGCTGCATCAGGTGACCTGGCCTCCACAATCACACAACCTCAACCCAATTGAGATGGTTTGGGATGAGGTGGACCACAGAGTGAAGGAAAAGCAGCCAACAAGTGCTCAGCATATGTGGGAACTGTTGGAAAAGTATTCCAGGTGAAGCTGGTTGAGAGAATGCCAAGTGTGCAAAGCTGTCATCAAGGCAAAGGGTGGCTACTTTGAAGAATCTCAAATATAAAATATATTTTGATTTGTATAACACTTTTTTGGTTACTACATGATTCCATATGTGTTATTTCATAGTTTATGTCTTCACTATTGTTCAACAATGTAGAAAATAGTACAAATAAAGAAATAACCTTGAATGAGTAGGTGTGTCCAAACTTTTGACTGGTACTGTATATTCTACAAAATGTTCCAGATCTGTAGTACATCTATATGTCTTGGAAGCCTCCGATGTTGAAGATGCTGATATGGTTAACAGTATGGCTGCATTCTGAGTTTCACATCTCAATGGGAATCAGGTTGACTCGAAAAGACTACTGTTTCCTCAGTCTGTGGCGATGGATTCGTTGTGATCTGGCATTATCCCATAGACTCTCAAACTGAGAAACTCAAGCTGTCACAGTCTTCCATTCATATGCATGATTCTTCTCCTCCAACCTAACTCAGATACACATTCTTGTCCAATCAAACTCCCAGGATCCTCGGGAAGTGGTATGGAAAGACTTGATACGTGTGACCCTGGTTAACACTGTGTACACTAAACACTCCTTAAGACACAGTGGAACTGGTGTGTTGTCAATAATGTGATGTCAGCCCCCTGGATCTCTCTCTCTCTCTCTCTTTCTCTCTTTCTCTCTCTCCCTCTCTCTCTCTATTTCTATCTCTCTCTCTCTCCCTCTCTCTTTCTTTCTTTCTTTCTTTCTTTCTCTCTTTCTTTCTTTCTTTCTTTCTTTCTTTCTTTCTTTCTTTCTTTCTTTCTTTCTTCCTTTCTCAGCCCCTTTGGTCCAGCTGCTACAGTGGTTGATATGTAACAATGCTGACGTAATATATCCCAGCCTCTTACTGAGGATTTAAGTTGGGAAGGATCCTGGATCCTCAATCCGGCCAATAAGCACATGGCAGGAACAACATCTGTCCATCTGCTGTGTGTGTGTGTGTGTGTGTGTATTTGGGAGGGAAGAAAATTGACATAGACTGTCACGCAAAGGTAAAAAACAACCCTGCTAAATCCTGTCAGTCTGTGGACTGTGTGTGTATGTGTGTGTGTGTATGTGTGTGCACTCGCGCTCGTCTGTGTGTTTTAATAACTCTGTGTCGACGTGTCAGTTTCGTTGACCCAGCAGTGATGTCACAGCGCCTTAGTAAGCTACTGCCACTATTTTTCTACACATAGCTAACTCCACACCTCACTTCAAACCATCCAGTGCTGCTGTTCTATAGCGTGCAGCTACAAACCTGTTACGGCTGTTATGCAACGCTTTCCCTTGGTCGCCCTGATAGTCTAGCGATCACATAATGGGTACTAGCTCTAACCCACTACGTCACCCGGCCTCTAACCCTGTCATCAAGCCAAACACCAGATCAATTGTTCCCTTAACAGGAGTTCAGCACAGATTCCCCTCTCTTTCAGACCTTTGGCCCCTCCTATGTCTGTTAGTGTGTTCCACCCCATGCTGACATAAAGGGGCCTCAGGCGACCGGCTACGAGGGACTCAATCTATAACCATCATGATGAATATTTGTCTGTTTTTCTTCACGCATGAAGAGAGTTGACGATCCCACCCTCCTCCTGCATGACATGTGTAGATGTAGGAATACTGTGCATTGGGTGCTGTGATTCTGAATGACCTTAAACATTCATACTGTTCTCTGATTTGCTGTCATTCCAGGAAATGCATCAGAAGGAGGCAACGCTGATATCTCCAAGGGGTCCTTAGACCTGAGGCTGTTGTCCTCCTGCCCCTCTGCCCACAGCCTCCTACCAAGCTGGTCTCTTTTAATGGTTGGCACTGGCCACCGCGGCCCTGATTACTGCCCACACAGACACAGCCTGATGATCACTGGTGCCATGGGAGCGGTGCGAGTCAACAGGTAGGACCGGGGAATAGGACAATCAGCTCCTTTTCTCCCCCTTTTCCTGCCTCTAAATGCCTGTCCTTGTTGTCTATTCTTGGACTGTAAAACATAGGGAAATCATGTTTTTTACTGCACTGGGCCTTTAACTCTTAAACCTGCCATGTCTCCTTCACCCTCCTATCTAAACTTGTGTGTTTTGTTTGGGTTTTTGTTTCACATCAGATACAGCATCGTAGCCACCGATGAAGACCACTTCAAGATCTCCACCCTGGGCCTCCACAATGGCCATGGTCCCCTGATGCACCACAATATGACTGGGAGGGGTATGGGGGGCGGAGGAGGTGGTGGTGGTGGAGGAGGAGGAGGTTCAGAAGGAGGAGGAGGCGGCAGCTCCCTAGCCCTGCGAGCAACAGAGTCTGTCCACAACGGCCGCCAAATCTCCACGACGGGGCCCAACCATGTCCGGAGCCGCTTCGTGAAGAAGAACGGCCAGTGCAACGTGGTTTTCCACAACATGGAAGACAAGACGAAACACTATCTGGCCGACATATTTACCACCTGCGTGGACATCCGCTGGCGTTACATGCTGCTCCTCTTCACCTCTACCTTCCTGCTCTCCTGGTTCCTCTTCGGGGTGGTCTTCTGGGGAGTGGCCCTGGCCCATGGGGACTTCGACCTTCGACCCGGCCTGGGAGAGGGGCCTCTGGCCGGCTTGGAGGGAGGAGGGGTGGAGTGGAAGCCCTGCATCCTACACGTCCAAGGCTTCGTAGGGGCGTTTCTCTTCTCCATAGAGACCCAGACCACCATTGGGTATGGGTTCCGCTGCGTCACCGAGGAGTGTCCGGCGGCGGTGGCTACGGTGGTGGTCCAGTCCATTGTGGGCTGTATCATCGACTCCTTCATGATCGGAACCATCATGGCCAAGATGGTTCGACCTAAGAAGCGGGCGCAGACCTTGCTGTTCTCGCACCACGCGGTAATCTCCATGCGGGACGGGAAGCTGTGCCTGATGTTTCGCCTGGGGAACATGAGAAAAAGCCACATCGTGGAGGCTCACGTCCGGGCGCAGCTCATCCGGCCGCATGTCACCGCCGAAGGCGAGTACCTCCCCATGGAGCAGACGGACATCGACGTGGGCTACGACGAGGGCCTGGACCGCCTCTTCCTAGTGTCTCCACTGGTCGTGGTCCACGAGATCAACGAGAACAGCCCGCTGTACTGCATGAGCAGCGCCGACCTGACGACAGAGGACTTTGAGATCGTGGTGATACTGGAGGGGATGGTGGAGGCCACGGCCATGACCACCCAGGCCCGCTCCTCCTACCTGGCCAGGGAGATCCTGTGGGGCCATCGCTTCGAGCCCGTGGTCTTCGAGAAGGAGCACCGCTACCAGGTAGACTACTCCCGCTTCCACAAGACCTACGAGGTGCCAGCTACTCCGCACTGCAGCGCCAGGGAGCTCCGGGAGATGACGGGCCGATCCCGCTCCCCCTCGTCTGCCTCCGGCTCTAGTTCTACCCGGTCAGTGTCCCCTCTCGGTCCCAAGTCCTCTGGCCTCCACCTCTTGCCTCCACACTCCCCCAGCGCCTTCTGCTACGAGAACGAGGTGGCCCTGTGCTGCGGGGAGGAGGAGGGGGAGGAGGTAGGGGAGATGGGTGTGATGCTGGGGGGGAGGGACGACGGGGAGGGGGAGGAGAGGGACGTACAACTAGACATCTTCCAGGAGAGATTTCAGAACCAGGTAGCGGTGGACATGAACATGCTGTGTGTGCTGGACATAGACAATCAGATTGACAGGCTGCAGCCGGCTATAGCTCTTGATGCGCTGGGCTTCAGGAGGGAATCAGGAGTGTAGTGACTGATTCACGCTATAGAGTCAAACTGAGACAAGACAATCCTGGGCTGGCCTGGTTACACATCCACTATAGTTGCTGGAACTGTGCTAGAAAGGATATTGTGAGAAGAAAATGTCCAAGCCAGCCAGGGCCGTAGCTACATATGAGGACACTGAGGTCCAGACCTAGTTAATAAAAAAAATAATTTAAAAAAATTAAATGTATTTTTGGGGAACTCATTCGGGGTCTCAACTTGCTGTTGAGAGTTAGAATAGTAGAATACACAAGGTGCGATTTTGAAACTTGGCTGCCCCAGTTTTTCTCTGTCACTCACTGACAGTCACTCAATTAGCCCATGTCATTAAAAATAAAATTAAAAAATAGTTGAATTAGTCTAGTTAGTCTAGACTGAACTTGTAGTAATCATGACCAAATGACTGACTGGGCACATAGGGCCCAGGGGACCTGACCTCCAGGGTTCCTCCATTGATTTTGTTAGTCACTCTCACTCAGACATCCTATTAACCATAAGTCATGTAAAAATGTGTAGAATTGCAGGAACATTTCAAAACTTTTTTTAATGCTTTACCATTTGTTCATAAAATACTTTCTGCTAACAGATTCCCTCAGTACCTAAATTATAGTTTTTAATCCTGGTGCTGAGCTAATTGTGTAGCTAGGCGATGCGTTTGTAGATCGACTGAGGTGAATGAAGCATCAGAAACCATAGTGATAATGGCTTAGGTCGTGTTTTTTTTGCTCTTCTCCAAATAGCATTTTAGAGTTTTTTTAATTGTATAGAAATGCAGTAAAATGTCCTCACTAACAGTCAGACCCTGGCTACAGCCCTGAAGCCAGCACATTGTGGTTTGGGTCGGCCCTGTAGTGTGAATCAGTCATAGAAGACTCTCGTGTCTAGTGTCCCGAATGAACTATGTGCCCTTGGTACAGTTCCTCTGCTTTTTTGTGTATCCAACCAAAGTCCTCACAGAGAGAAGGAAAGAATTCTGCAGCACAGCGAAGAAGGAAGGTTGAATGACCTTATTATTCTCTCGAGTTTCTTTTTGTTTTTAAACATAGTTGTGTTCAAGTACATGAGTCTAAATTAGCATTTTATAGCGCAAGACTTAAATACATTCTTATTGTATTCAATATTCAGTTGTATATATTCTCTGGAATAATATTCTTTGTGAAGTGACTTTTGGTTCCATTCAACCAAATCTTGTTACAGTTTTTCTTTTCATTTACAGATAGCTGTCATGAGTCATTAATACTTTCAAAACCACAAATTAAGTTGATGTGGTATTAAAAAAGTATTTTCTGTTTGTAAATATATGATTTTTCATGCTTAGAAACTAGGGCCGGGATGATACCAGTATCACGATACTCGTTAATATTGTGTCAAGGAAACAAAGCATGACGTGGATTTAACTTCTTCAGGAAAACATCCGTAATGTTGGAAACAAACCTCATTATGTTGTCATTCAGAGTCACATTTATTTATTTTCCAAGCTATAGCACCCAATAATTTACATACATATTTTAAGAACCAAAGAGTTTGGTCTGCCTTGATGTTTCCAATGAATATTGCGATACTGGTAACATCACAGACCTATTAGAAACCATGGTAATTTTGTCTTCCTGCTTAAGGTATATCACTGTTAATGTTTGATACATAAGCTATGTATTCCAAAATTAGAAAATATTTTATAACTGAAAAATAAATGGAAAAACAATGAATCTGAACAGAAACTGAGTTGGAAATAACATGTATTGTGCAGATAAAGAATAACGAGCACTTTACTCTGTATTTTATCAAAAGGAATGTCTAAAAAAAAGATATATATATTTTAATTGCTGTTTTGTATGAATGAATAAATGTCTAGTAATAATAAAAATAAACAAGCAGCAGTAGCTGTTCTGGTTGAGACACTCTGCTCTGTTCTCACACAATATTTTCCCATCAGTCCCAAAGGTCAAAGGTCAAACTGACCCCATGTTGACGTCCACCTGTTTCTGACTGCTCATTGGTTGGCCTGGTTTGGGGAAGTGTGTGTGATGTGAAGGCAGCGGGTTGTTGTTCTCTAGCTCAGTGACTCAGAGGTAATCCCATACACACACCTGTCTTTCTCTCTTTCTAAACCAAAACTGGGGTATTACCCCAAATCGGTGTCGTACTCAAATAGCTCAGTACAGAGAGTTTTTACTTGGCAGGTTGTTTTTTAAAACGTCCCAGAGAGTGAGGGAGGGTTAGATAGAAATAGAAATAGATACAGACTGGAGAAGGACATACTAGGCCGAGGGGAAGTAGGGAGGGAGAGATAGAGAGAGAGGGGAGAGGAGAGGAGAGAGAAATAGGGAGAGGAGAGGAGGAACAGCTTGCTAACACAACACAGTCGTTTACTGTACCTACCCAGTTCACCACTAGGGGGCAGTGAAGACTGCTCCACCACAACAGACCAACGGAAGAGAGAGTATGGTATACCAGCTCCCTCATGTGGTAAATTATCAGTCAACCATAAAATTTTTTTTAAAGAAGACTAGTCACAAAACCTTTATTTTCTGAAGTGCTAAGGCTCACCGGAACACTTTATTTTCTGAAGTGCTAAGGCTCACCGGAACCCTTTATTTTCTGAAGTGCTAAGGCTCACCGGAACCCTTTATTTTTTGAAGTGCTAAGGCTCACCGGAACCCTTTATTTTTTGAAGTGCTAAGGCTCACCGGAACCCTTTATTTTTTGAAGTGCTAAGGCTCACCGGAACCCTTTATTTTTTGTATATGAAGAATTTAATTCCAAAACAATATCCCTTTTCAGAAATGTTAGTAAATCAACTTTTATTGTTTAAAGATGTTATGAAAGAGATTGGTGTGTTTTTTCACTGTCTAATCATGTCATGGGGTTGTTCAATGACAGACATGTATTTGTTTAAAATCTATCACTTGATGGCTTCGTTTCAGAGAGACAAAATGCTATATAGCCGCCTCATTCTCAGAGGAATAAGTAGTATGGCTAGGTTTTACACAGTCGAATGGAACAAATAACTACATTTTTTTATTGAGAACTGTACAAATGATACATTTATGAAATCAAATATAAAATGAAATAAAAATGCAATACAGTAATAGGAGATCTGTATGTAAAACATTTGACATTTGAGTCATTTAGCAGATGCTCTTATCCAGAGCGAATTACAGTTAGTGCATTCATTATAAGATAGCTCGGTGAGACAACCACATATCACAGTCAAATATACAGGATAGGACCATTCAAGCTAAACAATGGACTTACAGTATAGCATTTTGAAGACACACACATCAAACCCATAAGCAATCACTGGTTAAAAAACACAAATGTGAAATTGGTGTATATAATGTTTTGGAAATAAACTCTTAATTTAATCTCTTGATGTGGTGAGGTAACTATAAGCAAAAGCTATAACTTTTGAAACTCTATTTTCAAGAGCAAAAACGAAACAATTCTTCTACACGTCTTCAGCAGTCGGTGTTGCGGAGCTCCGACAGGGGAAACTCCAGTAATGTCATACGTCTCCCCAACATCTTCCTCTCCTGTAATCAAATCATTCCCATCTTTAATTGTATTAAATGTGTTCTCCTGCACTAACAGGCCACTTCCCCATCTCTATCTCTCTCTCCTTCTCATCCTTCCATCATTCTCTCCTTTCTCTACTTTAAAAAAAATAAATTATTTCACCTTTATTTAACCAGGTAGGCTAGTTGAGAACAAGTTCTCATTTGCAACTGCGACCTGGCCAAGATAAGGCATAGCAGTGTGAACAGACAACACTGAGTTACACATGGAGTACTGTCAGTTCAAACGAGCCGTTTCCCCATCTCATACGCTATCTCTCTGTCGTCCCTCCATCCCTCCCTCCCTCCCTCCCTCCCTCCCTCTCTACTGATGTTGGTTAATTAGCCACTGTGTCACACCCCCTTGTCATCAACATCCATAAAAACGACCAGCTGGGTGACCTTTGGTGACCTTTCTCCAGACTTCGTCAGTCATAATGGCTGACTAGAGGATCTAGGATCTGGGCTGTCTGGCAGGGGGCTGCTTTAATGCTTTGTAGACCTCCTCTGCTGCTGTTGGTTTCTGCCCTGAGGTTGTGAGGGGCTGTGTGGGGCTGTGTGGGGCAGTGGGGCTAGTGTTAGGGAATAGGGGCTAGTGTGTGTGCTCAGTAGGGGACAGAATTGGGGACTAAGTGGTGGAGGGTTGGGGGTCCTGGGGCCCATAATGACCTGTTGTGTGTTGTGGAGCTGTGAACCATTCGTTGGAGGACAGAGAGGCATTGTGTTACACTGGGCTGCCCACGCTGGCTACACCACTGAGAACCACCACAGGCTGTGTGTGTGGGGGGTGGGGGTAAGTGTGTGTGTGTGTGTGTGTGTGTGTGTGTGTGTGTGTGTGTGTGTGTGTGTGTGTGTGTGTGTGTGTGTGTGTGTGTGTGTGCTTTTGTTTCTGTCTGCCTGTCCGTTCGTCTGTCTGTCTGTCTGTCTGTCTGTCCGCCTGTCCGTCCGTCCGTCTGTCTGTCTGTCTGTCTATTTGTCTATTTGAGGCTCTGAGATCAGGTGAGGTGTCTAGCCTGTGAGGAACACCTGTGGATATCACATGTATCAATGCGTGCTGCTGTAACCACATGCAGATCATCCGTTATTGTCTCGGTGCGTGAATATACAAGACTGTTTATGTTTGCTGAGAAAAACATTGATACCACATATGAAGAATACTGAAAATCCCCCTATTTCTTTTTCCTTTCCTCTCTTTCTTCCCCCTTTCATGTCTTCCTCCTCTCCGCCAACAACAGAGTCTTTCATTCGGGCATCTCAGTGGCTGCCTCAGGCCCTCAGGCCCTCTGCTGTTCGCTCAGCTTAATTAAATGTTCTGAGAAAAACTCATGATTGGAAAGTGACTCGTCTCTTCTCTCCTCTCTCCTCTCTCATCCCTCAGGCCAATATCCCATTGATTTTCCCATGCATCTTCCTTTTACCCCTCTGATCTGCATCAGAAAGACATTTCCCTGAGAAGTAAACTACGTTTTGCAAGTGAGTAGTCTGCTGGATGAAGCTCTTTCCCTCTGTACCCATAGCTACACAGCCAGGTCTCTCTTGGGAAGGATGTCTTCGGAACTCAATAGGACTTCCTGGTTCAATTAAATGTGACAGAAAAAGTGCATCTGCACCAACACCTTGTGGTTAGAACGTCTGCCCTGAGATTGCAAGGTTGGGAGTTCGATCACCGGCCGAGTCATACCAAAGGCTGTAAAAAATGGGACCCGATACGTCTCTGCTTGCCACTCAGCATTAAGGAGATGGATTGGGGGTAAGGCCCTGCGATAGACCAGTGTACTGTCCAGGGGGGGTACTGGCACATCAAGCTGCCTCACGCTACAGAAACAAAAGATCAGCTCCTGCTCCTATGAGCCGTTCTGGCTCTCACAAGCAAGTCTACTTACTATGATCTATATAGACAACATACCTACGTATGCGTCAAACTCCTTTGCTCAATAACACAGGAATCCACAGCAGTCCTGGGCAACCATACAGGTGGTTATTGGTCTAATGATGCCCCCCTCCACCCAAAACCACATGACACCCGAACTCAGCACTGTCTGAATGAGAGGGGGGAAGGTAGGGGGAGGCCTGGGGCTGAAAGTGGTGCTGTCTGCAGCCTCTCATACCACCACTACTATAAGCCCTAATTGGTTAATTAGATCACTGCTGATTGAGGGAGACCTCAGAGGTTATTATTATGGGAGGCTGGGATAGTAACCTGGGGTTACCCTTATTACACACTACATGACAAAAAGTATGTGGACACCTGCTCGTCGAACAACTCATTCCAAAATCATGGGCATTAATATGGGGTTGGTCCCCCGTTTGCTGCCATAACAGAATTCGCTCTTCTGGGAAGGATTTACACTAGATGTTGGAACATTGCTGCGGAGTCTTGCTTCCATTCAGCCAATGGACCATTATTCCACCTCCACCAAACTTTACAGTTGGCACTACGTATTGGGGCAGGTAGCGTTCTCGTGGCATCCGCCAAAACCCTGATTCGTCCGTCGGACTGCCAGATGGTGAAGCGTGATTCCTCACTCCAGAGAATGCGTTTCCACGAGTCAAGAACCCAATGGCGGCAAACTTTACACCACTCCAGCCAATGTTTGGCATTGCACATGGTGCTCTTAGGCTTGTGTGCGGATGCTCGACCATGGAAACATATTTCATGAAGCTCCCGACGAATAGTTATTTTATTGACATTGCTTCCAGAGGCAGATTGGAACTTGGTAGTGAGTGTTGCAACAGAGGACAGACGATTTTTACGCGCTACACGCTTCACCTCTCGGTGGTCCCGTTCTGTGAGCTTGTGTGGCCTACCACCTCACAGCTGAGCCGTTGTTGCTCCTAGACATTTCCACTTCACAATAACAGCACTTACAGTTGACCGGGGCAGCTCTAGCAGGTCAGAAATATGACGAACTGACTTGTTGGAAAGGTGGCATCATCACTGAACTCTACAGTAAGGCCATTCTATGGCCAAATCTTCTATGGAGATTGCATGGCTGTGTGCTCGATTTTATACACCTGTTAGCAATAGCTGAATCCACTAATTTGAAGGGATGTCCACATACTTTTGTACATATAGTGTAGTTTCCTTAATATGTAATTATTTTTCTATTTGAGAAAAATCTTCACATTTTTCAGAAATATTTGACTTATCTATTCATTGTGTATTTGAATAGGAACAGATAGAAAAACATTGGTTTCTTAATCTATGGTGACATTATGACAAAAGGGGCAATCTGCAGTTGTTCGTCCATTTTTGGACATAAATTAAGGATATGTACACATTGATTCGTGGAGAATATAACTTAGAAATGCCTCAGGAACTTAGTTCAACTGTCGTACTCCATCAGAACCCAAAATATAAGCTTATTTCACCTTTATTTAACCAGGTAGGCCAGTTGAGAAGAAGTTCTCATTTACAACTGCGACCTGGCCAAGATAAAGCAAAGCAGCGCGACACAAACAACACAGAGTTACACTTGGGATGTACAGACAATAACACAATACAAAAATCTATATACAGTGTGTGCAAATGTAGTAAGATTAGGGAGGTGAGGCAATTAATAGGCTATAGTGGTGAAATAATGACAATTTAGTAATTAAACACTGGAGTGATACATGTGCAGAAGATGAATGTGAAAGTGGAGATACAAAAGAGTAACAACAACAAAATAACAATATGGGGATGAGGTAGTTGGGTGGGTTATTTACAGATGGGCTGTGTACAGGTGCAATGATCAGTAAGCTGCTGACAGCTGATGCTTAAAGTTTAGTGAGGGAGATATTAGACTCCAGCTTCAGTAATTTTTACAATTTGTTCCAGTCGTTGGCAGCAGAGAACTGGAAGGAACGGCGGTCAAAGGAGGAGTTGGCTTTGGGGGTGACCAGTGAAATATACCTGCTGGAGCGCGTGCTACGGGTGGGTGCTGCTATGGTGACCAGTGAGCTGAGATAAGGCGGGGCTTCACCTAGCAAAGACTTATAGATGACCTGGAGCCAGTGGGTTTGGTGACAAATATGAAGCGAGGGCCAGCCAACGAGAGCATACAGGTCGCAGTGGTGGGTAGTATATGGGGCTTTGGTGACAAAACGGATGGCACTGTGATAGACTGCATCCAATTTGCTAGATTGAGAGTGTTGGAGGCTATATTGTAAATGACATCGCCGAAGTCAAGGATCGGTAGGATAGTCAGTTTTACGAGGGTATGTTTGGCAGCATGAGTGAAGGATGCTTAGTTTACAAACTAGGAAGCAAATTCTAGATTTCATTTTGGATTGGAGATGCTTAATGTGAGTCTGGAAGGAGAGTTTACAGTCTAACCAGACACCTAGGTATTTGTAGTTGTCCACATATTCTAAGTCAGAGCCTTCCAGAGTAGTGATGCTAGACGGGCGGGCAGGTGCGGGCAGCTATCGGTTGAAGAGCATACATTTAGTTTTACTTGCATTCAAGAGCAATTGGAAGCCACGAAAGGTGTTTTGTACGGCATTGAAGCTCGTCTGGAGGTTTGTTAACACAGTGTCCAAAGAAGGGCCAGAAGTATACAGAATGGTGTCATCTGTATAGAGGTGGATCAGAGAATCACCAGCAGCAAGAGCAACATCATTGATGTCTACAGAGAAAAGAGTCGGCCCGAGAATTGAACCCTTTGGCACCCCCATAGAGAC
Organism: Oncorhynchus mykiss; assembly: GCF_013265735.2. Lineage (NCBI taxonomy): Eukaryota > Metazoa > Chordata > Actinopteri > Salmoniformes > Salmonidae > Oncorhynchus > Oncorhynchus mykiss. The sequence goes on along the minus strand of NC_048577.1, from coordinate 13,746,794 downwards.
TGCCAGAGATCTGGACAGCAGGCCCTCTGATTTGATACACTGAACTCTATCTGTGAAGTAGTTGGTGAACCAGGTGAGACAGTCATTTGAGAAACCAAGGCTGTTGAGTCTGCCGATAAGAATGTGGGGATTGACATAGTCGTAAGTTTTGGCTGCACAGTATTGTCTTTTATCAATTGAGGTTATGATATCGTTTAGGACCTTGAACGTGGCTGAAGTGTACCCATGACCAGCTCGGAAACCGGATTGCATAGCGGAGAAGGTACGGTGGGATTCGAAATGTTCGGTGATCTGTTTGTTAACTTGCCTTTTGAAGACTTTAGAAAGGCAGGGTAGGATAGATATAGGTCTGTAACAGTTTGGGTCTAGAGTGTCTCCCCCTTTGAAGAGGGGGATGACCGTGGCAGCTTTCCAATCTTTGGGGATCTCAGACGATATGAAAGAGAGGTTGAACAGGCTAGTAATTCGGGTTGCAACAATTGCGGCGGACAATTTTAGAAAGAGAGGGTCCAGATTGTCTAGCCCGGCTAATTTGTAGGGGTCCAGATTTTGCGGCTCTTTCAGAACATCAGCTATCTGGATTTGGGTGAAGGAGAAATGGGGAGGCTTGGGCAAGTTGCTGTGAGGGTGCAGGGCTGTTGACCAGGGTAGCCAGGTGGAAAGCATGGCCAGCGGTAGAAAAGTGCTTATTGAAAATCTTGATTATCGGAGATTTATCAGTTGTGAAAGTGTTTCCTAGCCTCAGTGCAGTGGGCAGCTGGGAGGAGGTTCTCTTATTCTCCATGGACTTTAGTGTCCCAGAACTTTTTGGAGTTTGTGCTGCAGGATGCAAATTTCTGTTTGAAAAAGCTAGCCTTTGCTTTCCTAACTGCCTGTGTGTATTGGTTCCTAATTTCCCTGAAAAGTTGCATATCGCGGGGGCTATTCGATGCTAATGCAGTACGCCACAGGATGTTTTTGTGCTGGTCAGGGGCAGTCAGGTCTGGAGTGAACCAAGGGATATATCTGTTCTTAGTTCTATAATTTTTGAAAGGAGCATGCTTATTTAAGATGTGAGGAAAGAACTTTTAAAGAATAACCAGGCATCATCTACTGACGGAATGAGATTTTGTTTGTAGACAAAGGAAATGTGCCTGAAAGCATGGTTAAAACTATAATTTTGATATTGTGGATGGTCAGTCCTTGCATCCATACCAGTGTCTATGCATTTAAGAGGGGTTACATTTCTCCAGCCCTCTCCCTCAGCCTCCAACGGTTACATTTCTCCAGCCCCATCCCTCAGCCTCCAACAGTTACATTTCTCCAGCCCCATCCCTCAGCCTCCAACAGTTACATTTCTCCAGCCCCATCCCTCAGCCTCCAACGGTTACATTTCTCCAGCCCCATCCCTCAGCCTCCAACGGTTACATTTCTCCAGCCCCATCCCTCAGCCTCCAACGGTTACATTTCTCCAGCCCCATCCCTCAGCCTCCAACGGTTACATTTCTCCAGCCCCATCCCTCAGCCTCCAACGGTTACATTTCTCCAGCCCCATCCCTCAGCCTCCAACGGTTACATTTCTCCAGCCCCATCCCTCAGCCTCCAACGGTTACATTTCTCCAGCCCCATCCCTCAGCCTCCAACGGTTACATTTCTCCAGCCCCATCCCTCAGCCTCCAACGGTTACATTTCTCCAGCGCCATCCCTCAGCTTTTTACTGAAAGCGAGATCGCTTTGTTATTATTTCAATTGCTGATTGCGGCTTTAAGTGCTCAGACTACAATATTATGACAAAACATGAAACACAGTTCCTTCCTTGTTGGTAATTGGGATATCTTTGATTATTAATCATTTCAGATGTAGCAACACTGAGAGATACATTGTAAGAAAGGTTAAGCTAAATAAATAGTCAACATCCTATACGTCTGTGTGACAAAATTCCGTGACTAGCCTGGTGCTGACACTATGACTGAGGGGCCAGTCACAGACGCCATTGTCCACCTTCACATTATTTTAATACCATAATTCTCAACCTCCTGCTAATGACTCAGTCCCATAATTCCATCTCTCACTCTAGTGGTCTCACTCTACCCATCTCTCCCCATCTCTCTCTCTAGTGGTCTCACTCTACCCATCTCTCCCCATCTCTCTCTCTAGTGGTCTCACTCTACCCATCTCTCTCTCTAGTGGTCTCACTCTCCCCATCTCTCCCCATCTCTCTCTCTAGTGGTCTCACTCTACCCATCTCTCCCCATCTCTCCCTCTAGTGGTCTCACTCTACCCATCTCTCCCCATCTCTCTCTCTAGTTGTCTCACTCTACCCATCTCTCCCCATCTCTCTCTAGTGGTCTCACTCTATCCATCTCTCCCCATCTCTCTCTCTAGTGGTCTCACTCTACCCATCTCTCCCCATCTCTCTCTAGTGGTCTCACCCTAACCATCTCTCTCTCTAGTGGTCTCACTCTACCCATCTCTCTCTCTAGTGGTCTCACTCTACCCATCTCTCCCCATCTCTCTCTCTAGTGGTCTCACTCTACCCATCTCTCCCCATCTCTCTCTCTAGTTGTCTCACTCTCCCATCTCTCCCCATCTCTCTCTCTAGTGGTCTCACTCTACCCATCTCTCCCCATCTCTCTCTCTAGTGGTCTCACTCTACCCATCTCTCCCCATCTCTCTCTCTAGTGGTCTCACTCTACCTATCTCTCCCCATCTCTCTCTCTAGTTGTCTCACTCTCCCCATCTCTCCCTATCTCTCTCTCTAGTTGTCTCACTCTCCCCATCTCTCCCTATCTCTCTCTCTAGTTGTCTCACTCTACCCATCTCTCTCTAGTGGTCTCACTCTACCCATCTCTCTTTCTCTTCTTTCACTCGTTCTTTCGTTCGCTCATTTTCTTGATATCTTGTTTTCTAGTTCTATCTCTCCATCTCTCTCTCACTCTCCATCCCTCCATCACAATTGAGGTAACTCGGGCCAGTGTAGATACGGACCCAGGGGCGAACAATAGGCCATTCATGATGCCTTGCAAATGCAATGATGATCCTGCTCTCTGTAAACCCCCCCCCCCCCCCCCCCCCCCCCCCCCCGCCCCAACCTCCACCAGCCTCCACAGCTGCACAGGAATGCGGTCCAACAAGTCCCCCCGTCCCCCCCCTCCCCAAACTTCCACCCTCACTACTATCGCACCCGAAGCCAACCTCAACCCCCTTCCCAAATAAAAAGAGAGAGGGCAAGAAATGGGCAATTCTGCAGATGGAACACAAAGAGAGGATTCATGGCTTTAGTCACAGACACTCACGGGAAGAGAGGGGGACCCATTTAAGTGTTGCGCAGCTGCACTGATTCATTGCAAAAAATGGGTGAGGAGAGACAAAGGTCAGCAAGCAGCATAATTTTTTATTCATCCTTCTGGAATCTGCATGAGGCCGTGCACATTAAATCACTATATCACTAAATCACTAAACTATGAATCACAGGGAGCCATGGCATCAGGATGATATGGCATCAGTATGGTCTGACAGTGGTCCTGGGTGGCTGAGTTGGTAGAGCATGGCACTTGCAGTGTCAGGATTGTATGTTAGATTCCCACTGAGGCCCCTCATATGAAAACGTATGTACTACTACTACTCGTCTCTTTACAAAAAGTGTCTGCTAAATGGCATATACAGAGCATTCGGAAAGTATTCAGACCCCTTGACTTTTTCCACATTTTGTTACATTACAGCCTTATTCTAAAATGGATTAAAGAGTTTTCCCCCTCATCAATCTACACAAAATACACCATAGTTTTTAGAAATGTTTGCGAATTTATGAAAACCCCAACATTGAAATATTACATTTACATAAGTATTCAGACTCTTTACTCAGTACTTTGTTGAAGCACCTTTGGCAGCGATTACAGCCTTGAGTCTTATTGGGTATGACGCTACAAGCTTGGCACACAAGTATTTGGGGAGTTTCTCCCATTCTTCTCTGCAGAACCTCTCAAGCTCTGTCAGGTTGGATGGGGAGCTTCGCTGCACAGCTATTTTCAGGTCTATTCAGAGATGTTTGATCAGGTTCAAGTACGGGCTCTGGCTGGGCCACTCAAGGATATTCAGAGACTTGTCCCGAAACCACTCCTGCATTGTCTTGGCTGTGTGCTTAGGGTCGTTGTCCTGTTGGAAGGTGAACCTTCGTCTCAGTCTGAGGTCCTGAGCGCTCTGGAGCAGGTTTCCATCAAGGATCTCTCTGTATTTTGCTCCGTTCATCTTTCCCTCAATCCTGACTAGTCTCCCAGTCCCTGCCACTGAAAAACATCCCCACAGCATGATGCTGCCACCCCCATGCTTCACCGTAGCGATGGTGCCAGGATTCCTCAAGACGTGACGCTTGGCATTCTGGCCAAAGAGCTCAATCTTGGTTTAATCCGACTAGAGAATCTTGCTTCTCATGGTCTGAGAGTCTTTAGGTGCCTTTGGGCAACTCCAAGTGGGCTGTCATGTGCCTTTTACTGACAGGTGTGTGCATTTCCAAATCATGTCCAATCAATTGAATTTACCACAGGTGGACTTCAATCAAGTTGTTGTATAAAGTTGTATAAAGGATGATCAATGGAAACAGGATGCACCTGAGCTCAATTTCGAGTCTCATAGCAAAGGGTCTGAATACTTATGTAAATAAGGTATTTCTGTTATTGTTTTTTATAAATATGCCATAATTTCTAAAAAACTGTTTTCGCTTTAACAATATGGGGTATTGTGTAAGAATTGATGAGGGAAAAAAATAATTAGATCCCTTTGAGAATAAGGCTGTAACATAACAAAATGTGGAAAAAGTCAAGGGGTCTGAATACTTTGCGAATACACTGCATCTGTCATCAATAAGAACACTGTTTCAGTTAATCACAGCATATTGTATATCTGGACATGATCTACTAATAAAATATATCCTGTATGATGTGGTATAAAATACAGCTGAATGTTAGTCCCAGGATATATCAAATCAAAGTGTATTTGTCACGTGCGCTGAATACAACAGGTGTAGTAGACCTTACAGTGAAATGCTTACTTACAGGCTCTAACCAACAGTGCAAAAAAGGTATTAGGTGAACAATAGGTAAGTAAAGAAATAAAACAACAGTAAAAAGACAGTGAAAAATAACAGTAGCGAGGCTATAACAGTAGTGAGACTATATACAGTAGTGAGGCTATATACAGTACGAGGCTATATACAGTAGTGAGGCTATAACAGTAGTGAGGCTATATACAGTAGTAAGGCTATAACAGTAGTGAGGCTATATACAGTAGTGAGGCTATAACAGTAGCGAGGATATATACAGTAGTGAGGCTATAACAGTAGAGAGGCTATAACAGTAGTGAGGCTATATACAGTAGAGAGGCTATATACAGTAGCGAGGCTATAACAGTAGTGAGGCTATATACAGTAGAGAGGCTATATACAGTAGCGAGACTATATACAGTAGTGAGGCTATAACAGTAGTGAGGCTATATACAGTAGTGAGGCTATAACAGTAGTGAGGCTATAACAGTAGTAAGGCTATAACAGTAGTGAGGCTATATACAGTAGCAAGGCTATATACAGTAGTGAGGCTATAACAGTAGTGAGGATATATATAGTAGTGAGGCTATAACAGTAGCGAGGATATATATAGTAGTGAGGCTATAACAGTAGTGAGGCTATAACAGTAGTGAGGCTATATACAGTAGTGAGTATAACAGTAGTGAGGCTATAACAGTAACGAGGATATATATAGTAGTGAGGCTATAACAGTAGCGAGGATATATATAGTAGTGAGGCTATAACAGTAGTGAGGCTATAACAGTAGTGAGGCTATATACAGTAGTGAGTATAACAGTAGTGAGGCTATAACAGTAGTGAGGCTATAACAGTAGTGAGGCTATAACAGTAGCGAGGATATATATAGTAGTGAGGCTATAACAGTAGTGAGGCTATATACAGTAGCGAGGCTATAACAGTAGTGAGGCTATAACAGTAGTGAGGCTATAACAGTAGTGAGGCTATAACAGTAGTGAGGCTATAACAGTAGTGAGGCTATATACAGTAGCGAGGATATATATAGTAGTGAGGCCATAACAGTAGTGAGGCTATAACAGTAGCGAGGCTATATACAGGCACCGGATAGTCGGGCTGATTGAGGTAGTATGTACATGTAGATATGGTTAAAGTGACTATGCATATATGATAAACAGAGAGTAGCAGTAGCGTAAAAGAGGGGTTGGCGGGTGGTGGGTGGCGGGACACAATGCAGATAGCCCGGTTAGCCAATGTGCGGGGGCACTGGTTGGTCGGCCCAATTGAGGTAGTATGTACATGAATGTATAGTTAAAGTGACTATGCATATATGATAAACAGAGAGTAGCAGCAGCGTAAAAGAGGGGGGGTCACACAATGCAAATAGTCTGGGTAGTAATTTGGTTACCTGTTCAGGAGTCTTATGGCTTGGGGGTAAAAACTATAATTACTAAATTGGTATCCAGGGCAGGCTGAGTGTCATAATGTAACTAGGAGTAAATATGTGAGCCATGGACGGTAAAGGCTACACCTGAACCATGGAGACGTGGGCTGGGGCCTTCCATCCACATTCTCCATTTCCCAGCATGAATGATACGCCATTTTGTCACTCACAGGGCCTGGTTGTTTATAGTGTTATGAAATTCTAATTTTAGAAGCGATATTAATCAATTAGAGCAAGTTGTTAAAAAGATGTAGAGATTTGGGTCAGAGTTGGTGAAGGTTGATTAGGTTTGAATTTCTGTTAGTTGCTTTGGATGTGGAATTTGTCCATGAGAATAGTTTAATTCCTGAATTGTCCTGAACCCTGATTGACGTCAAACCTGTTTACAGATATTCTGGCCATTAGGTTTTTGATGAAATGATTTTGAACTACATCTTTTTTTACCTGTTGCTAACTGTAAAATTGAAGTGTCAACAAAACATGTCACAATTAATAGGGGAAAAACCCAAACAAGTATGAGCTAACTCTGACTGTAAGTACAGAATACTTTCATCATTCAGGAAGCAATAGGTTGTCAAATACAACCGTGCTAATATATGCAGTTCCTCCTTGTCAAATTATTTCGGGGCTTCTATTGAGTGCGTCATCATTCGGAACAAACAGCGCCATTCACATCAGCCCCACGTGTCCATTGACATGGGAATGACTGTCTTTCCCTCAATTATACACACGACAATCGGACGCAGAATGTGACCCACTGCATGAATATGTTGACCGCTGTCCATGTTCCTTTGTTCTCTCTCTCTCTCTCTCTCTCTCTCTCTCTCTCTCTCTCTCTCTCTCTCTCTCTCTCTCTCTCTCTCTCTCTCTCTCTCTTTCTCTCTCTCTCTCTCTCTCTCTCTCTCTCTCTCTCTCTCTCTCTCTCTCTCTCTTTCTTTCTCTCTCTCTCTCTCTCTCTCTCTCCAGATTTCAGGAATTTCCCAGTGAAACTATTCTATGGACTGATGCCAACACAAAAGGGCAGCCATCTCTCTCTATTTCCTTCTCTCGTTCTTTCTTGTTCTTTTTCTCCTCTATCATTTCACCGTCAGCATGCTGTTTTCCAGGACGCAAAACTGGATTCCCCTTTTTTCATCTTTCTCTGCCAGGGCTATGGTTTTAGAACATGACATCACAATGACATTCATAGTATGTAGCTGCAAGGCTTATTGGTTCATTTGAGAGTAAGAGGTTACATTTTGGGGGGGGGGGGGGGGGACAGAGCCACAAACATAAACACAAAATGGCTGCGGCTGACCCATATCACCCCACATCCACCTGGGGAGTCAGACATAGTGAATCCTGACCCCTTGAACCTGCTAGTCATGAGTTCCCCATCCCCTCTCTCTCTCCTGCCACAGCACCATACAGACTCTTGTGACAGCGACAGGAGCAGACACATTAGTGCAGCCGGTCACATGGCAGGTTGAAGCAGGGATGTATGTCTCACTGTGGTTAATAGATGGACATGTGAGTTCTATTTTCCACAGAGCTATGTCAGCCCCTGGGGCCCATAGCCCTGGATGGGAGAGATGGGATCTTGATAGGAGAAAGATATGGACAATATCTCTCTATGTTATATGACAATATTACCTTTGTACCAAAATGTAGGTAATTCATTGTATTGATAAGCACATTCAGTCCCTTATCTTGTGTAAAGTGGAACAAACAAAAGATTGAGCCAAATGCATTTAATTTTGTTATTTTAACTAGGCAAGTCAGTTAATAGCTAATTCTTATTTTCAATGACGGCCTAGGAACAGTGGGTTAACTGCCTTGTTCAGGGGCAGAACGACAGATTTTCACCTTGTCAGCTCGGGGATTCGATCTTGCAACCTTAAAAACAATTCAAATTGACTGTCTTTAAAATAAATAGATTGTCATCAGTATTTTGGCAAGAAGTCTTATATTTTGGCAATAAGTCTTAGTAGTAGCCTATAGAATATGTCTCATAGTTGACGATAAACAGACAGAGATTAATTATATTTAGGCATTAAAGTGACACTCAACTTTATTTTTCTAAAAGCCCCGCTTTTTCCTCATAATTACTAGCTATTGAACTAATATACTTAAAAAGATACTATTTAATCAAACGAATGTTAACTTATACATTCAAAAACGGATTATCTTTTAGATGTCATTAGTTTAAAATAATCGACTGATTAGGCCTAAAAATAATAGATTGCAAGTATGTAATTCTTGAGAAAAAAAATCGAAAGAGAGATGAAAATCAAACGAAAGTTATTGGACCAATACATCAAGTTCACTTTTTTTGGCAGGCCTCCTTTTAAAGTTGTTTACAACTCGTATGCGCCTAGTTGTTCATTCATTTGATCTATCTTTAGTGCGTTTCTCCCACACTATCTAGACAATTGTTTTTAGAGCAATTTATACAATTTATAGACTATATATTTATATATGAATGCATTTCTCCACGATTAATGCTACGACAATGAATAACATATTATGAACATTCTGATTGAACCGACCCTATGATAGGCTTATGAGTAGCACAGAGAGTTTTGTTGCGTTATTTAACAGGAATTCTGAACAGAATTTAACCATTTCTAGAAGACCTATAACATTTCTCGCAAATAATTGACTGAAGTAACTCTTCTGGCATAGCATTGCAGCATGATCTCAGTGTCATGAAAGTATATAATAAAATTGCAGTTTTGCTAAATTGAGAAAATTGTAAACGCAGTTGCTTATTTCGTTAGTTAAGGGTATATTGAGAATTTATAGAATATCTAAAGCTAATTTTGGCAACGGAAAAAAATGAGGATTTCATGTGAATTAACAAAATAATGACAACTTGAATCACTGCTAATTAACAATTTACTTTAAATTTGAAGTCTCACTAAAAAAACAGTTTCGTTTTAAATAAATTCAAAACATATTTTTAACTTCTAGCTATAATACATTGGGGATACTCTAAGTAAACATCTCGCATTCACATAAAAAAAAGAATGCCAAGCCCTGCATAAATTCACAGTGATTTTTATTTCACCTAATGCATAATATAACATAGCCTGCAGCACAGTCACTCTGAATCACAAAATACATATCACAATTCATTCCAACTTGTTCTTAGTCTGTCAGATTCCTTTGCTTGCTTATATAAATCCACATCAAATCAAACCTTTTGTCAGCATATGAGTGAGAGGCATTTTCTTTAAACTCCTCTCACTCATACACAAACAAAAGTAGTCACTCACATCAAGGCCAGGACAGGGCCTCAGTATCCCAGTGTAGTCAGAGGGGTGTATGTAGCCCCCATCCTGAATCCTGCACCCCCAACCAACCCCTCTCGGACGAACCCACCAAGACCAGCACCCAAAGGCCCAGACCCATGGTCTCGGTGGACATGAGAATAAAACAGATGGAGAAAGCTAGTCCAGCTAGTGCAGTCCTTGGATGTTGTGTTATGTGTGAGATACTGTGTCTGTGTAGGAACACAGGGCCCAGAGACACACATCTCTTTCTTTTCTCTTATCATTTTTTCAAGATGCACAAAACTGCTTTTTGTTCCTCTCATTTTTTTCATTTAGGAGGCTAATGGAAGGGTGCTTGCAGGGCATCTGATCACATGGTCACAATTCACCTGAGATGACAACAAAGAGGCTAAAGAAGAGAGAGACGAGAGGGAGAAAGGGAGAGAGAGGGAAAACTGAGACAGATTCAAAATGAGAACGAAAAGGGAAACACAGGCGGTTATTGTTGCAATCAGTGTGTGTGTGTGTGTGTGTGTGCGTGTGTGTGTGTGTGTGTGTGTGTGTGTGTGTGTGGCCCATAATATTCAGTCCCTTAATATATCTTAACGCGTGACAATGTACTTATATACTGTAAATATCTGATATTAATGACTACAAGTAAGTTACTTACAAGTTACATAGAATACAGCCAGTTACAGCAACAATACATTCAATGCAGTCAATATAATGAATGATTTGACCTCAACAGCACAACCTTACACACAGAACACTCTGGAGCTTGATATGTATTTTAGATGCATATGTCATATTTTTAAGGGACATCCAAGAGCAATTTGGAAGCGCTTAATATTGGAAGTGAGAAAAGTTACATATTTCATAGAGTATAGAGTTGAAAGGTCATTGACCTCAGGATTGGGCCCATAAGGCCCTTATTGCTGGTCAACAATATAGGGATGATGATTTTGGATCTAATTCAACTCCTCCAGCAACTCACTCTACCCTATATCACTTTTTTGTCATATTTCAGTACTATATCAGCCACAGGCAGTACTGGAAATGTACCCAATTATCATACTTGAGTAAAAGTAAAGAAACCTTAATAGAAAATTACTCAAAAGTGAAAATCACCAGTAAAATAATACTTGAGTAAAAGTCTAAAAGTATTTGGTTTGAAATATACTTAAGTATCAGAAGTAAATGTCATCGATAAAATATACCTAAGTATCAAAAGTCAAAGTAAAGGTATAAATCATTTCACATTCCTTATATTAAGTTAACCAGACATCACGATTCTTTGTTTTTTTATTTCTGGATAGCCAGGGGAACACGCCAACAGTTCATTTACAAACAAATCATTTGTGTTTAGTGAGTCCTCCAGAGGCAGTATGGGATGACCAGGGATGTTCTCTGTTTAGTGAGTCCTCCAGAGGCAGTATGGGATGACCAGGGATGTTCTCTGTTTCGTGAGTCCTCCAGAGGCAGTATGGGATGACCAGGGATGTTCTCTGTTTAGTGAGTCCTCCAGAGGCAGTATGGGATGACCAGGGATGTTCTCTGTTTCGTGAGTCCTCCAGAGGCAGTATGGGATGACCAGGGATGTTCTCTGTTTAGTGAGTCCTCCAGAGGCAGTATGGGATGACCAGGGATGTTCTCTGTTTCGTGAGTCCTCCAGAGGCAGTATGGGATGACCAGGGATGTTCTCTGTTTCGTGAGTCCTCCAGAGGCAGTATGGGATGACCAGGGATGTTCTCTGTTTCGTGAGTCCTCCAGAGGCAGTATGGGATGACCAGGGATGTTCTCTGTTTCGTGAGTCCTCCAGAGGCAGTATGGGATGACCAGGGATGTTCTCTGTTTAGTGAGTCCTCCAGAGGCAGTATGGGATGACCAGGGATGTTCTCTGTTTCGTGAGTCCTCCAGATCAGAGGCAGTATGGGATGACCAGGGATGTTCTCTGTTTAGTGAGTCCTCCAGATCAGAGGCAGTATGGGATGACCAGGGATGTTCTCTGTTTAGTGAGTCCTCCAGATCAGAGGCAGTATGGGATGACCAGGGATGTTCTCTGTTTAGTGAGTCCTCCAGATCAGAGGCAGTAGGGATGACCAGGGATGTTCTCTGTTTAGTGAGTCCTCCAGATCAGAGGCAGTAGGGATGACCAGGGATGTTCTCTGTTTAGTGAGTCCTCCAGAGGCAGTATGGGATGACCAGGGATGTTCTCTGTTTCGTGAGTCCTCCAGAGGCAGTATGGGATGACCAGGGATGTTCTCTGTTTAGTGAGTCCTCCAGAGGCAGTATGGGATGACCAGGGATGTTCTCTGTTTCGTGAGTCCTCCAGAGGCAGTATGGGATGACCAGGGATGTTCTCTGTTTCGTGAGTCCTCCAGATCAGAGGCAGTATGGGATGACCAGGGATGTTCTCTGTTTAGTGAGTCCTCCAGATCAGAGGCAGTATGGGATGACCAGGGATGTTCTCTGTTTAGTGAGTCCTCCAGATCAGAGGCAGTAGGGATGACCAGGGATGTTCTCTGTTTAGTGAGTCCTCCAGATCAGAGGCAGTAGGGATGACCAGGGATGTTCTCTGTTTAGTGAGTCCTCCAGATCAGAGGCAGTATGGGATGACCTCTATTTAATGAGTCCTCCAGATCAGAGGCAGTAGGGATGACCAGGGATGTTCTCTTGATAAGTGTGTGAATTGGACCATGTTCCTGTCCTGCTAACCATTCGAAATGTGAAGAGTACTTTTGGGTGTCAGGGAAAATGTATGGAGTCAAAAGTACATCATTTTCTTTAGAAATGTAGTAAAAGTAAAAGTTGTAAAAAAATATAAATAGTAAAGTAAGGTACAGATACCCCAAAAAAACGTATTAAGTAGTACTTTAAATTATTTTTAGGCCATAGACCTAATTCTTTCATTATTAATTTCCTGGGGTTAACGATGACCTAGCTATAAGTAACATTCACTGAATCAAATAGTGCCTCACCAACTGTATAATGACGTTATAATGAATATAACGACGTTATGTATTTTAATCCCTTGGAGATTTTTCGTGAAATTTAGTGTACCTTGACCACAAATGTATTATCATGATTGTTTGTTTATTTATTCAATATAACTTGTCAACACATCAAACAAAGCGGGCCTTATTTGGTTCCTAAATAGAGCCAGTGTAAAGTCACTTAAGCCACTCTGATGTAAAATCTCACCTCCTTTCATTGGAAATATTAGTGTTGACGGACGGACAGGCAATAACAGTAACCCCGTCGTCCAGTAAGAAAGCCGGAGAATATTAAATGACCAATAGGCGTCTAGCGTGTGCGCAAGAGGGTGGCGTCGACTCAGTGTTGGAATGCTGCCTCTCAGAATGTTTTCCACTTTCAATCACTTTTTTTTCTCTCTTTCCTTCTCACAACGGCGCTCTTTAAGCTCCGGTGCGCGATACAGAGCGGCCATTCATTGAAGGGCAAACCAAACGAGGGGGCAGGGGACAGGGCGAGCGTCACACTGGTGGACAGGGGAACGCACGAACTCCCGTGTTGAACGGGCGACCTCCTAAACTCTGCATTGGTAAGTTTTGTAACTTTATTTTCCATATGAACATAAAATAGATTTGTTTACGCTTTTGGGTGGAATTTCAGAAATATCCAAATCTTATTAGCTAAGAGGTTTTTTTCATTCCCAAGATGATGTTGGGCTGAATTTTACGGGCTTTTCCAGCTTTAGCCTTAAAACAGGATTAAAACAGTAAAATACATATTCACAGAATGATTTAAAGATAAGTACTGAAACATTTATGATGTTAGTTTTTAATGTTCAGTTTTCTTCACGAACCTTGTTTCTTTGGAAAATAGGGCATCTTGGGTGAAGCAAACCCTTCTATGATTAGCCTGTAATGGCATATGGACTGATACAAAATGACAAGAACCGGTGAAGAAGAAGTTGGTCCTCTTATTATGTAGCCTATAAATTGGTTCCAGTGGACATATATTAATTAGCCTATCATTCGTTATATTTTGTGGCCTAACATAACTATCAACAAGAAAACATTGTATGAATGTCTTTCTGTTCGTCTCAGAGCTAACGGTCATTTCTAGGCCTACCATTGTAATGGGACATATCCACTGGGAATAGACGTTGAATTGACGTCTGTTCCCACTGGGTACAGTCTCTGCTTAGGTCTATAAAAAAAACACGTGAAAAAAGTTATCAAATGTGGTCTGACCTCATTGCCCAATGTAAAATGTGTTAATTGCCTAATGTTGTTCTATTCTATATTATTAATTTCAGGCGACATCGGTGGAAGTGAATGGGAAGTGCAAAGGACAGGATTTGGGTACATTCGATTACGCACGAGTAGGCTATGGGTTTACGCGTGGCATATAGGAATAATTCCACATAAAGGAGCGAGTCCGGAGCACATCTCTCAGCTGTAGCTTAAAGTTTTGCATTCTCTGAACAAATTTAACAAATTTTCCTGCAAGGATATTTTTTGTTGCCAATCGATAATAGGCCATACATTAAAATGTCTGGAGAGGAGCACAGTCTATCCGAGGCAGAGTTGAGTCCCGGGGGCTCAGATGATGGTCACTCTCTGTCACCGGCACACTCCGGGGCCAACGGCGGCCGGGACTCCCCGCTCATCGGTCCGTCGCAGCAACTGACTGGGCTTTCTGGCGCAGATGGCGGCGGAGAGGACGGTGGACTAGTACCCAAGTCAGAGGTGGATATGGACCGGTTCCCCATCGGCATCCGCGAGGCGGTCAGCCAGGTGCTGGACGGATACGACTGGACGCTCGTGCCAATGCCCGTGCGCGTAAACAACGGGAACAAGAGCAAGCCGCACGTGAAGAGGCCGATGAACGCCTTCATGGTGTGGGCGCAGGCCGCGCGCCGTAAACTGGCGGACCAGTACCCTCACCTGCACAACGCGGAGCTCAGCAAGACACTCGGCAAACTGTGGAGGTGGGCATTGGCAGGCATTGAAAGGAATAGGCCTACGTGGGAAATTGATAATCTACAGGCTACCTGTAGGCCTTGTTGGCGTTTGTGTGCAATTGGAGCATGACTCATACATAAAGTCCTACTTACTTCAGATACATTTCCTTCCCGTATTTTTAAAATATGTTTCTGAAATTAAAGGCACTATATTATATAACCATTAAAGTTAACTATCAGAAACACTCATCCAGAGCAACTAGATGCCTTTAAATGCCTTGGTAAAGGGCACATTGACAGATTATTCACCTAGTCAGCATTGGGATTCAAACAAGTGACTTCTCAGTTACTGGACCAACCCTCTTAACCACTAGGCTACCTGCTGCCCTGCCATGACCATGTTTTGTCCCACAGGCTCCTGAATGAGAGTGACAAGAGGCCTTTCATTGAGGAGGCGGAGCGACTGCGGAAACAACATAAGAAGGACTACCCAGAGTACAAGTACCAGCCCCGCAGACGCAAGAACGGCAAGCTGGGGACCAATGGTGAGGGAGGGGAGGGAGCAGAGGGGGAGGGCAGCCACGCCCAGTCCCATTACAAGGCCCTCCACCTGGATGTGCACAGTACAGGGGCTGGGTCCCCCCTGGCCGACCTCCACCACCATCATCACCACCACCCTGCAGGTGAGTTCAGCTTTATTGGTTAATGAATTTACCCAATACTATGGGTAAGTCCTACTTCAACAAACTACGGCAAACAATAGGCCACCTGGCACCACACGGCCTTCTGTAACCTGAGAGAACAAGAAGGAAACAGAACTACTGTCTCCGTTCCAAATGGTTCACTTCTATTGCTTTTCCTTCCAGGTCAGGGTCACAGCCCGCCAACACCCCCCACCACCCCAAAGACAGAGCTCCAGTCTGGAAAGATGACGGAGGGGAAGAGGGAGGGCGGAGGTGGCTCAGGGTCCTCCCGTGGAGGAGGCCTGGGGGTAGGAGCAGAGGGGGCCTCTGGGGGCCATTCATCAGCGGGCGGGAAACCCCACATCGACTTCTGCACCATGGACATCGGCGAGATCAGCCACGACGTGATGGCCAACATCGAGCCCTTCGACGTCAACGAGTTTGACCAGTACCTGCCGCCCAACGGGCACCCGGGGGTCGGCCAGGGCGGCGCCGCCACATCAAGCTCCTCCGCTACATCCTACGCCTATGCCCTTGCTGCTGCCAGCGGCCACTCAGCCGCCTGGCTCTCCAAGCAGCATCAGCATCAACAGCCCTCCCCCTCAGCCTCAGACGCCACCAAGGCCCAGATCAAGAGTGAGTCTGGGGCCGGGAGCCACTACGCAGAGTCTTCCTCCTCTTCGTCTGGAACCCACGTCACCTACACCCCCCTCAGCCTCCCCCACTACGGATCAGCCTTCCCCTCGCTGCCATCCAGGGCCCAGTTTGAGTACGGGGAGCACCAGGCTCCGGGGCCGTACTACGCCCACTCCAGCCAGGCCCCAGGGCTGTACTCAGCCTTCTCCTACATGGGGCCCAGCCAGAGGCCCCTCTACACTACCATCACTGATCCCTCCAGCGTGGCCCAGTCTCACAGTCCTACACATTGGGAGCAGCCTGTCTATACCACCCTGTCACGGCCATGAGAGACTGAGATGCATGGGATCGGATGTGTGTGTGTGTGCGTCTCTACACCACCTTCTCACGACCCTGAGAAAGGGATAAAGAAAGACAAAGATTGGAAGAGTGGCTACTGAATAAATGTGTGTGTGTGTGTGTGGCGGGTTAACAAAGGATGGATATCTTACTGATGTTGTATTGGGATTCATTGGGACTTGACAGTATCTCTATCCATGGAGTCCTTATAATCTTTTACTGTACAGTATATTTTCTATCACAGCCAATGGTCAATAGCCAATCAGAATAAACCTTTAACCAATGTGTGCCATGTTTTAGTGTGTAAGGTCAGGATCCCAGCTGCCAGAGTGTCATAGTGTATAGTAAGAGGGCTTATTGTGATGATGAGCCCAGAGCACACAGAACTAATACCGTAGTGGTAAGAAGGATACACACAGGGTCTCAAAATGCTGCTAACTTCCCCCAAATTCCCCGGTTTTCCAGAAATCCTATTTGGAAGTTCCTGGAATTAGGAGGGAATAAGCAGGATATCCAGGAATCCTCTTACTGGGATTTCTGGAAAACCAGGGAATTTGGGGAAAGTTAATGGAATTTTTCCAACCCTAGCTACCTATATAACCAGGATTGAGTAACATTGCCAGCAAGGACTGGCTTTCAGCGGGTTTCGACAGGCTATCAGCCTAGGAAAAATACAACATGATGTTTATCAGAACTGGGTTGTTTTAGATTGAAATAATCTGAGTCTATTAACCAAACTAAAGGAAATGTTTGTGTGACTTCATTTTAGTATTTTTTTATGACTTAAGTGATGTATTTGTTGGTTATTTTTTATATGACTTTACATTCTGGTTCGATATTACACTGGCATATCTTCACCACTGCTTTTGAAAGAAAGGTCAGTTTACCGGGTCAAAAACGTTATGCGTTGGTCTACGGGCGTCAGGTAGCCTAGCCGTTAAGTGCATTAGGCCAGTAACTGAAAGCTTGCCTGTTCGAAACCCTGAGCCGGCGCGGTGGAAAAATCTTCTATTCTGCCCTTGAGCAAGGCAGTTCACCTGCAACAACTACTCCCCGGGCGCCATGGACGTCAATTAAGGCAGCCCCCACTGCACATCTCTGATTCAAAGGGTTTCTGTTAGATGTGGAAGACACGGTTGAATGCGTTCAGTTTGTGCAACTGACTAGGTATCACCTTCTGGGATGCTGCTTGACTCCTTATGTGTTGCGTTGTGCAAAACCAGAGTTGACGAGGAAAAAGGACAAAAAAAAGGAGGGAAAGAGAATTCCTGGAAACACTTTAGCATAGAGTTCTGGAAAGCAGCACATTACCTCAACTCAATGTACATGTGCCAATAACACTCTACATGCTCTAATATCCTCGATGAGAATATATGGCACACATTTCGCTTATAAATAATAAAACAGTTGTTGGAGTCACTGGATTTTTTTTTTTTTTTATTGATATGGATTGCATTTGTACGCTCTGGTTGCTTCTAATTCCATTTGTCTACCAAATTATCAAAGCAAAACAATCTACAAGACTCAGCAAGTACAAAGTCGGCAAAATCTTTTTGTGAAGAATTCTCCAGCTTTAAACTAAAGATTTACTCTTAGTGAGAATTAGTGAGCTGTTTAGAACAAATGCCACATGCTATAGTTTATGTACATAGGTTTCCCCTCTGCATCTCCCTTTTCTGTATCCTGTTTAAATGTCCCTCTCGGCTCCCTCTGCAATGTGAATGATCACCACATGCCTCTTCTTCCATAGGTGACTTAGACGGGAGTCATTTTATACTGACCCTCTCTGCTTTGTAGTTTTTATAAAAAATAATTTCACGTTTAGCTTTTTCTCTCTCCATTTTGTACATTTCTGGATAGTTTCTAAAACGTTGTAAGCTACACATTTGATGTATCTGCTTTCTTCTACAAGAAACAACAATGTACAAATATTATTGATGTTGTCATTACGTCGTCATTCTATTAAAGCAATTTATTTATACAAAACTGAAATCTATTGAAATTCATTGCAAATGTTGAGAAAATGCATTATGATGATAAAGATATATATTGTCCTACAAAAGCATCAGGTAAAAGAATAACAAGTAACAACACAACACATACAGAGCATTCGGAAAGTATTCAGACCCCTTCTCCTTTTCCACATTTTTTTATGTTACAGCCTTATTCTAAAATGGATTAAAAAAATGTTTTCCTCATCAGTCTACTCACAATAACCCATAATGACGAAGCGAAAACAGGTTTTTAGAAATCTTAGCAAATGTATTTAAAAAAAAAATCCTTATAAGTATTCAGACCCTTTGCCATTAGACTCAACATTTAACTCAGGTGAATCCTGTTTCCATTGATCATCCCTGAAATGTTTCTACAACTTGAAGTCCACCTGCAGTAAATTTAATTGATTGGACATGATTTGGAAAAGCAAACAATATTAGGTCCAACAGTTGACAGTGCATGTCAGAGCAAAAACCAAGCCATGATGTTGAAGGAATTGTCTGTAGAGCTCTGAGAAAGTATTGTGTCAAGACACCAATCTGGGGAGGGGTACCTAAACATTTTTGCAGCATTGAAGGTCCCCAGGAACACAGTGACCTCCATAATTCTTAAATGGAAGAAGTATGGAACCAAGTATTGCCACTCGGCCAAACTGAGCAATCGAGGACATTGGTCAGAGGGGTGACCAGGAGCCCAATGGTCACTCTGACAGCTCCAGAGTTCCTCTGTGGAGATGGGAGAACCTTCCAGAAGGACAACCATCTCTGCAGCACTCCACCAATTAGGTATTTATGGTAGAGTGGCTAGGTCAAAACCACTCCTCAGTAAAAGGCACATGACAGCTGGCTTGGAGTTTACCAAAAGGCACCTAAAAAGACTCTCAGACCATGAGAAACAAGATTCTCTGGTCTGATGAAACCAAGATTGAACTCTTTGGCCTCAATGCCAAACTTCAAGTCTGGAGGAAACCAGGTACCATCCCTACGGTGAATCATGGTGGTGGCAGCATCATGCTGTGGGGATGTTTTTCAGCAGCAGGAAATGGGAGACTAGTCAGAATCGAGGGACAGATGAACAGATCAAAGTACAGAGAGATCTGAATACTTTCCAAATGCACTGTAAACATCACTAATGAATCAAATCACTGCCATGTAGTCAGTGCTACAACAACAAGATCTCTGTCCCACAACACAAACCCTTCCCCTAAGCAGTTTAATTTCTGTTTGTGGCAAGCTAAAATTGACTGCTAATTCGCTGCGTTTAATCGGCTGAGGCTGCATGTTACTCAGAGAGACAAAGAGAAGCATTGAATATGAGAGGGTGGGAGGGAGGGAGCTAGAAGGGGAGAGGACCAGTGAGAAGGCCAATAGCTACCACAGTCAGTACCCTACTTTACACATGGACTTTCATAAATGCCCTGCCTTAACTTACTCCCTCGTGCCCGTCTCCCTCCCTCGCTACGTTTTCCTCGCACTTCACAGTTCAGCTACGAAATTTTATGGATTCAAGCATTCAACAGCAGTCAGCAACCTAGATGATGGGGTAAAAAATGTGATGTTTTAGCTAGTTAGACAGTCTCACAACGCACAATTTGATACCCAAACTCTTTGGATTGATAAATCATGTGCCATGCTCTACACAGTTGATACTTGAGTCAAGAAATACAAAGAGTAAACATAATACACATTTTTAAAAAAAATAAAAAAGTTAATTCTTAAACATTTAAAATATAAGTTAAACTCAAACACATTATTGCACAAAAATGAACACCTCCTTTTTCCATAGCTCTATATGCCTTGTACAATTATATGTGGTTTGCCTCTCTCTAGTGGGTCAATGTTGTACTGCAAGGCCAAATGTCTCATCACGTGGCTTTAAGACCTATGGTTTCTATGGCAGCCGCCAGTTATGTCCGGAAGAAACACTGCCATCATTATCCCATGGTGCAGCGTCAAGAAAGTTGAGAAAAATAGAAATCCATGGTAAGAAATACAACACTGTTTAGTTATGTCTTGATAAATATATTAAATGTTTGCAGTTTTGGGTATCTTAGCTTCCTAGCATGCAACGTTTTTGCTATCTGCCATGGTCTTTGCTCAGCAGCAGCTAACGTTAGCCAGCTGGCTTTAGATAACTTCTCCGTCATTCGTTGCAGATGGAGACATCTTCTCGTGATCAAGCTGGTGGAGGTCTGTGGAACTGTCCTAGAAGGACCCAGTACAGCAAGGAGATTCAGGACATGCTCAAATGTGGGGTTTTGTTCTCTCTCTTTGTGTGTGTGTAAGCGTTAGATCCACACAAATACAATAAGCCTACCTGTGCTCTGGTTTCACAGTAATGATGCAAGAGTCGAGACTCACCAACTTCCAGCAAAGGCAGCTCAATGACAAACTTAAGAGTGAGTGTCACATGTTTGTTATCCATCTTCTCTTGGAAAGTAATGTTGACTTACTGCTTGAACTTCCTCCACACCTATTGCTCTATTTTGGTCATTTTTTAATGAATAATTTTGCCAAACAAAGGTAAGATGTTATGTTGTTTTGTCTGCATTTTCAGAGGGATCAGCGTTGCCATTGACCTGCAACCCCACATCATCGGCTCCTCCCTCACTGCCCAAACCCAAAGTCTTAAAAAATAGCACAAACCGAACTCCAGCCAAGCCCCTGAGGCGCACCGCTGACAATTGTAGTTCTGGGGACAACTACACCAGAGATAGGTTCCGCCCCAGTGCCACACGTACGTGTTCCGCTTCAGCTCTACTACCTTTCAACTATCCGAGATGCTTGGAACTCTAAAGATAGAGGCCCTGTTCTCCTGATATCAGAACTAGTTCACTGATAGTTGGTCAGGGACACCTGGGAACAAATGTACCACTGTTCTTGTATAAAATAAAATAAATAAAAGTAATTTAGGCCTGTGTGTATGAGCCCTCTTTTACAGTAGTTCTCTCACATTTCAGTTGAATGCACTCAGTTGTGCAACTGACTAGGTATCCCCCTTTCCTTCTATGAGAGATCTGGATAAGAGATGTATGTGCGTTCATTCTCTCCCTCACTTCTCCTGTAAGGAGATTTAGAGAAGGAGAAGAGGAGGCTCCAGAACATTCTAGCTACGGGGCAGGAGGAACCCAGACCCAGTCGTCCCAGGAACATTTCCCTGGACCAGGGCCCAGAGGAGGAGAGGGACCGCTTCCAGGAGGGTGAGGTTTACCGCAGAGAGAGTTACTGCTTTCTGGCCACGGGGAAAAATGTCATCCACATCTCTGGCTCTCCTACATGTTTTCTACATAACTTTCCCCTCATTTCAATATGACTCTACTAAACTAATATACCCCAACCTACTGTAACCCCGTCCCAACACAGTGTTTGATTAAGGAGTTTCTCCTTGGTTTGATGTACGGTCTTCGCAAGTTTTCTAAGGATTGTGTTTCTTTCCTAGTTTTGGATGAGATTGAGGAGAGGAAAGAGTTTCTGGAGGAGATGACAGCCCTAGGGAAAGGGAAGCAGTATCGAAACATCATCAACACAGAGATCTCACAGGTAAGTTGTCTGATATTCCTGTGACATGAGGTATGTCTTTAAGGAAAATAATCTACACCCAAAAACAACAGTATTTACATTGTACGGTTTCGATGATACAGATTCACTGGTGAACACAACGTGAAATAACACACACAGGTACACTCACTCTCTCACACATTTTTTAACAGTTGTTTGTGTCTCCTCGCCTTCCAGAAAATCCGCGAGCTGGAGGTGATTGACAAGGCCCGCAGTGCAGAGCTGAGGACCATTATGCCAGAGAAGAAGACTGAGTGACAGAGAGGAATACTCATCTACTGACTTTGCTGAATGGATCTACTATACTGCTAATACTCTCCTACAGAAAATACACTGCACAGGAATTCTGAACTCAAACTTGGATACTAGTCTTCATTTGTGCATAAATGCTTGTTCAAATTATGGCATGGTAACAAATGTTGCTGGGAAGACCCCGATGCATCCTTGTCAAACTGTGAAAAAGCATTGTAGTGTACATTAAAATATGACCACATCTTTTTAGCGGCATTAATATGTTTTATTTCTCAGTCTCCCAGATTTCAATGCGATCCTGTTGTTTCTTTAGGAGCATGTTTCAACATAGCTCTACAGAAGCCCTTGGTGTGAGTTTTTAAATTGGAAGAAGAGGCACAAACACACACAGACAAGCAGCCATTTTGAATGGAAGACAAGATCGTGTACTAGACAATATATAACAAGACATTCAGTTTAACTCCGGACAAAAACGAGACTTATTGACGAATACATTTAAATAAGGGCACTCTTAACATAAACGGATCTCATAGTACTATTGACTTTGACGGCAGATTCTAAGTTAAGGCAAAACTCAATGGAATTAGACAGCGTTTACAAACAAAGGCATTGTAAAATATATAAATTAAAAAGATTTGCATATTTTGCAGACTTTCCCAAAACAGTTAAACTGATATCAACTGGTAGGTACTAATAGTTTGCTACATTGTTAAAAAGATATCTACGGAATTTATATACACAGAGTGTACAAAACATTAGGAACACATGCTCTTTCCGTGACCTAGACTGACCAGGCGAAAGCTAAGATCCCCTATTGATGACACTTGTTAGATCCACTTCAAATCAGTGTAAATGAAGGGGAGGAGACGGGTTAAATACGGATTTTTAAGCATTGAAACAACTGAGACATGGATTGTGTCTGTGTGCCATTCAGAGAGGGAACGGACAAGAAAATATTTAAGTGGCGGTTTGTGTTAACAGCAACGCTGCTGGGCTTTTTACGCTCAACAGTTTCCCGTGTTTATCAAGAACGGTCCACCACCCAAAGGACATCCAACCAACTTAACACAACTGTGGGAAGCATTGGAGTCAACATGGGCCAGCATCCCTGTGGAAAGCTTTCGACACCTTGTAGAGTCCATGCCCCAACGAATTGAGGCTGTTCTGAGGGCAAAAGGGGGTGCAACTCAATATTAGAAAGGTGTTCTTAAAATTTTGTACACTCACTGCCTGCATATATCCTTATTGTATAATGTAGCCCCCAGAACTGTTCACACTTGTTTCGGTTGTAAATCTGGTCAGATTCTGTAATACTATTAAGTCAGTGACCTGTCATGATACAACTATGTTAGTCAAATACACTGCTTTACATTCCTTGTTTCAAGTCATTACTTACATTCCATCTTAACTATTTCTTACCTGTCTGTCTTATGTCTCATTCTCAGACCCGTGATTATCCAACATAATATCTACAGTACAATAGTCAGTGATTTGGAAAACATGGTAAGTAGCTAGTTAAGAAATAACCTTTCCGCTAAAAGCTAGAGTAATTATTTGGGTTGTCATTACTCCATCTTAACTGGCAGTATTTACTCACAACAACGGGTTCCTCTTTTAAAAAAGATTCACAATAGTTCAGAAGTACCACAGACTCAAACCAGACAACCGACTGACACACACAACTCTTCGTTCTGTTTCCAATCTACAGACAATGAGACATATGCAGCGTCCATGAACAAAGGGGAAACCTTAGGACCACTGAATAAGCAGGAGATGAGAGAGTGTTCTTCCTTAGTTTCTACCATGATAAGAGACTGATGAATGGTAAGAAACCTGCAGTCATAGTATTTATATCTTTGTTAAAAGCCCATTTTTCAAAAGCCTGGGTCACAATGTGCAAAGTAATAATGAAAAGGGACAGAAGAAACCACATTTTGCGCTGAACCGCAAAGCTACAGAAAATATACCTCCTCTTCAATTCAGTCTTCAGATGTTTCTTAAGGTTTTAGTCTTAAAGCAGTTGAGTTCTCTTAACTTTCTCTTCACACAAAGGCAACTTCAAATATATACACAGTACAGAACGCATTGGAGTGGCTGTATTTGAAAGAGCATCATGGGAGCTACAGTAGGGAGCAGAGTATGTGAGCGGAGTGGAGCGAGGAGCTACGATAGGGAGCAGAGTATGTGAGCAGAGTGGAGCGAGGAGCTACGGTAGGGAGCAGAGATTGTGAGCGGAGTGGAGCGAGGAGCTACGGTAGGGAGCAGAGATTGTGAGCGGAGTGGAGCGAGGAGCTACGGTAGGGAGCAGAGATTGTGAGCGGAGTGGAGCGAGGAGCTACGGTAGGGAGCAGAGATTGTGAGCGGAGTGGAGCGAGGAGCTACGGTAGGGAGCAGAGTATGTGAGCGGAGTGGAGCGAGGAGCTACGGTAGGGAGCAGAGATTGTGAGCGGAGTGGAGCGAGGAGCTATGGTAGGGAGCAGAGTATGTGAGCGGAGTGGAGCGAGGAGGTACGGTAGGGAGCAGAGTATGTGAGCGGAGTGGAGCGAGGAGCTACGGTAGGGAGCAGAGTATGTGAGCGGAGTGGAGCGAGGAGCAACGGTAGGGAGCAGAGTATGTGAGCGGAGTGGAGCGATCCCAATTTGACTGGAGCCTCGGAGCGAGATTCTCAAAGGCTAGAGCGTCGGCCTTCTCGCCCACTCCAATTTCGTTCCAGTAGCGCTCACTTCACCAGCTCAGGGCATGCCCGGCCCAGCATGCATCTGTAGTCTACTTGTGTGCTGCTATAGCCCCTTACTTTAGCTACTGTCATGGAGTTCACTAAATATTTTCATAAAGAAACTGCTAAAACACACAGGTGCTAAATCACGGTGACTTACAAGATGAGGACCAAGAGCAAGAGAGGGATTGCGGCGATGTAGCGTCCACAACTAAAGAATCAAATCGTGGAATCTGAAAAGACACGCATCCCAAAGCATGATGGTGTACTTACCATATGCACATGCTAAAAAAAAAATAGGCTTGGCATATTCCAACGTATTTGTTTATTCAATTACTTGAATACCAAATGGTAAGTCAAGGTAGTCACAAAAATAGATGGGTGTTGGTTAAATTGTGATTTTAATGAATGGAGCGAATTTGGAGCGGCCATTTTTCCCCCCTGCGAGCGCAGAAGGGTTTTTTAGCGGAGCAGTTGAAAAAGAGGTGGATCGCCAGCACGAGCCGGATTTCCAACCGCTTAACTCTGCTCACATACTCTGGTAGGGAGGAGCGATTAGAAGGATATGCTACAGTAAGAGGAAGGAGGAGCAAATTGCAGGCTGCACACATTACAGTCTTTCACATAGCTGTGAGAATCCTGGGTTGTTTTTCCTTCTCACTGTGTTTTGTTTTCATCTGCCGTTTCCTTGCTCTTTCCATCTGATATGTCCCCCTGTAAAGGATGGTATCCCTCTTCCTTTTCTTCCATCCATCATCCACCTCCCTTGTTCAGCTCTTGTCCTTCTCTGCCATCTCCTTGCGTGGGCTGCCACCTTTTCCTTGGTTCACACTCAACCTCTTCAGAACCTTCATGGGTTTGAACTTCTTCTTCTTCTTCTGTTGCTGCTGTTGCTCGCCCTCTGCTGCTGGCTCCTTCTGGAAGTCTGGAGGAAGGGAGAGATGGAGAAAGAAGAGAGGGGGAAGACGGAGACATGGACGAGAAGCGTGAATACTTTGAGCGGAAAAAAAGATGAAAGGGAGAGTTCTAACAAAACATGAAGCTTTTGTCTCGTCTTACCCTTTCTCTTTAACATGGTCGCCACCAGCTTATCCTCTTCCTCTTCCCTGTTGGAGAAGCACAGTAAGATCACCAAAAAAACAGACATCGACTGCAGATCACCCTGCTCTTTCAGGAGACAGTAGATGATAGGTGATTGATGGGGCGGCAGGGTAGCCTAGTGGTTAGAGCGTTGGACTAGTAACCGGAAGGTTGTGAGTTCAAACCCCCGAGCTGACAAGGTACAAATCTGCCGTTCTGCCCCTGAACAGGCAGTTAACCCACTGTTCCCAGGCCGTCATTGAAAATAAGAATTTGTTCTTAACTGACTTGCCTGGTTAAATAAAGGTAAAATAAAAAATAAAAAATAAAATTGATTACCTCTGCCTGTCCTGATCCATGTTGTTGATGATTTGGTTCCGCTGTTCGATGACGGTGACCAGCTCTGTCATCAGCTCCTGCTCCCTGCCCTTGTCCTCCTCATTCCAGTCTTTCTCTACAAGATGGAGGGATTAAGAGGGGAGGATGAAGAGTAACGCAGTGACTTAAAACGTGGATTCTTTTCTGGACCCCGTTCCTTTTCAGTGAATTCAGTCCAACAACAAAGAGGAAGGAAGGAAAAATGTAATGGAAACAGGACTTTAGTTAACAAGCCTCCCATCCCGGGTAGCTGCAAGGGCCTTGTGCTCTATGATGCCATTCACAAACAGGAAGTGAGATCACACACCTGGCTTGTTAAGAAGACATCTCAGCTCATACTCTACATCAGCCTGCCTCTCCTCCAGGTTCTGCTGCTTGGCCCTGTCAAGAGAAAATAAATAGTGTGAGAATCTTAAAGAGACAGCTGCTAAATGGGCCAATGAGCACAGGCTCTGGTGAGGCTCTGGTACGTACGTGTAGACCAGCTCAGCCTCGCGGCGCACCAGCAGGTGTTTCTCATGGATCAGAGTGAACCAGTCCACCAGCAAAGTCTCCTCCTCCTCATCTAGAACAGGAATATGGATAATATTATACTATAGATACAAATATGGACTATTGACTTGACTATTAAACTATTGACTTGACTATTAAACTATTGACTTGACTATTAAACTATTAGACTATTGACCTGACTACTAAGACTATTGACCTGACTATTAGACTATTGACCTGACTATTAGACTATTGACCTGACTACTAAGACTATTGACCTGACTATTAGACTATTGACCTGACTACTAAGACTATTAGACTATTGACTTGACTACTAAGACTATTGACCTGACTATTAAGACTATTGACCTGACTAATAGACTATTGACTTGACTACTAAGACTATTAGACTATTGACTTGACTATTAAACTATTAGACTATTGACGTGACTACTAAGACTATTGACCTGACTATTAGACTATTGACCTGACTATTAGACTATTGACCTGACTACTAAGACTATTGACCTGACTATTAGACTATTGACCTGACTACTAAGACTATTAGACTATTGACTTGACTACTAAGACTATTGACCTGACTATTAAGACTATTGACCTGACTAATAGACTATTGACTTGACTACTAAGACTATTAGACTATTGACTTGACTATTAAACTATTAGACTATTGACCTGACTACTAAGACTATTGACCTGACTATTAGACTATTGACCTGACTATTAGACTATTGACCTGACTACTAAGACTATTGACCTGACTATTAGACTATTGACCTGACTACTAAGACTATTAGACTATTGACTTGACTATTAAACTATTAGACTATTGACATGACTACTAAGACTATTGACCTGACTATTAAGACTATTGACCTGACTATTAGACTATTGACTTGACTACTAAGACTATTAGACTATTGACTTGACTATTAAACTATTAGACTATTGACCTGACTACTAAGACTATTGACCTGACTATTAGACTATTGACCTGACTATTAGACTATTGACCTGACTACTAAGACTATTGACCTGACTATTAGACTATTGACTTGACTATTAGACTATTGACCTGACTATTAGACTATTGACCTGACTACTAAGACTATTGACCTGACTATTAGACTATTGACCTGACTATTAGACTATTGACCTGACTACTAAGACTATTGACCTGACTATTAGACTATTGACCTGACTACTAAGACTATTGACCTGAATACTAAGACTATTGACCTGACTATTAGACTATTGACCTGACTATTAGACTATTGACCTGACTATTAGACTATTGACCTGACTACTAAGACTATTGACCTGACTATTAGACTATTAGACTATTGACCTGACTATTAGACTATTGACCTGAATACTAAGACTATTGACTTGACTATTAAACTATTAGACTATTGACCTGACTACTAAGACTATTGACCTGACTATTAGACTATTGACCTGACTACTAAGACTATTGACCTGACTATTAGACTATTGACCTGACTACTAAGACTATTGACCTGACTATTAGACTATTGACCTGACTACTAAGACTATTGACCTGACTATTAGACTATTGACCTGACTACTAAGACTATTGACCTGAATACTAAGACTATTGACCTGACTACTAAGACTATTGACCTGACTATTAGACTATTGACCTGAATACTAAGACTATTGACCTGACTATTAGACTATTGACCTGACTACTAAGACTATTGACCTGAATACTAAGACTATTGACCTGACTACTAAGACTATTGACCTGAATACTAAGACTATTGACCTGAATACTAAGACTATTGACCTGACTATTAAACTATTAGACTATTGACCTGACTACTAAGACTATTGACCTGAATACTAAGACTATTGACTTGACTATTAAACTATTAGACTATTGACCTGACTACTAAGACTATTGACCTGACTATTAGACTATTGACCTGACTACTAAGACTATTGACCTGACTACTAAGACTATTGACCTGAATACTAAGACTATTGACCTGACTATTAAACTATTAGACTATTGACCTGACTACTAAGACTATTGACCTGAATAATAAGACTATTGACCTGACTATTAGACTATTGACCTGACTACTAAGACTATTGACCTGACTACTAAGACTATTGACCTGACTATTAAGACTATTGACCTGACTATTAAGACTATTGACCTGACTATTAAGACTATTGACCTGACTATTAGACTATTGACCTGACTATTAGACTATTGACCTGACTATTGACCTGACTATTAAGACTATTGACCTGACTATTAAGACTATTGACCTGACTATTAAGACTATTAAGACTATTGACCTGACTATTAAGACTATTGACCTGACTATTAGACTATTGATCTGACTATTAAGACTATTGACCTGACTATTAAGACTATTGACCTGACTATTAAGACTATTGACCTGACTATTAAGACTATTGACCTGACTACTAAGACTATTGACCTGACTACTAAGACTATTGACCTGACTACTAAGACTATTGACCTGAATACTAAGACTATTGACCTGACTATTAAGACTATTGACCTGACTATTAGACTATTGACCTGACTATTAAGACTATTGACCTGACTATTAACCTGACTATTAAGACTATTGACCTGACTATTAAGACTATTGACCTGACTATTAGACTATTGATCTGACTATTAAGACTATTGACCTGACTATTAAGACTATTGACCTGACTATTAAGACTATTGACCTGACTATTAAGACTATTGACCTGACTATTAAGACTATTGACCTGACTATTAAGACTATTGACCTGACTATTAGACTATTGACCTGACTATTCGACTATTGACCTGACTATTAACCTGACTATTAGACTATTGACCTGACTATTAAGACTATTGACCTGACTATTCGACTATTGACCTGACTATTAACCTGACTATTAGACTATTGACCTGACTATTAAGACTATTGACCTGACTATTAGACTATTGACCTGACTATTAAGACTATTGACCTGACTATTAAGACTATTGACCTGACTATTAACCTGACTATTAAGACTATTGACCTGACTATTAAGACTATTGACCTGACTATTAGACTATTGATCTGACTATTAAGACTATTGATCTGACTATTAAGACTATTGACCTGACTATTAAGACTATTGACCTGACTATTAGACTATTGACCTGACTATTAGACTATTCACCCGACTACTAAGACTATTGACCTGACTATTAGACTATTGACAAGACTACTAAGACTATTGACCTGACTACTAAGACTATTGACCTGACTACTAAGACTATTGACCTGAATACTAAGACTATTGACCTGACTATTAGACTATTGACATGACTACTAAGACTATTGACCTGACTATTAAGACTATTGACCTGACTATTAAGACTATTGACCTGACTATTAAGACTATTGACCTGACTATTAGACTATTGACCTGACTATTGACCTGACTATTAAGACTATTGACCTGACTATTAGACTATTCAACTATTGACCTGACTATTAACCTGACTATTAGACTATTGACCTGACTATTGACCTGACTATTAAGACTATTGACCTGACTATTAGACTATTAACCTGACTATTAACCTGACTATTAGACTATTGACCTGAAGATTAAACTATTAACCTGACTATTAGACTATTGACCTGACTACTAAGACTATTGACCTGACTACTAAGACTATTGACCTGAATACTAAGACTATTGACCTGAATACTAAGACTATTGACATGACTACTAAGACTATTGACCTGACTATTAAGACTATTGACCTGACTATTAAGACTATTGACCTGACTATTAACCTGACTATTAAGACTATTGACCTGACTATTAGACTATTGACCTGACTATTGACCTGACTATTAAGACTATTGACCTGACTATTAGACTATTCAACTATTGACCTGACTATTAACCTGACTATTAGACTATTGACCTGACTATTGACCTGACTATTAAGACTATTGACCTGACTATTAGACTATTAACCTGACTATTAACCTGACTATTAGACTATTGACCTGAAGATTAAACTATTAACCTGACTATTAGACTATTGACCTGACTACTAAGACTATTGACCTGACTACTAAGACTATTGACCTGACTACTAAGACTATTGACCTGACTACTAAGACTATTGACCTGACTATTAGACTATTAACCTGACTATTAACCTGACTATTAGACTATTGACCTGAAGATTAAACTATTAACCTGACTATTAATCTGGGACCACGCAACCTCCCTATATCATAAGAGTAGTCTTGAGAGGTTTATATGATAGTTTTACCATTGGGGTTATCGCGTAGTTTTCTCTCCAAAGCCACTCCTCTCTGCTCCAGCTCATCCAGCTGTTTCTCCAGCTCTCCCATCTCTCCATGGATGTCCTCAGCTGGGATGTACTGGTCTGACTGCACCTGGACAACACACACACATCACAAAACACAATAGCACTGCAATCTTAAAAAAAATACAATATGGTACAGTTCACATTATTTACATCCAGATTGAGTTGTTCCTTTGAAAACATTAGTGCCACTAGTCAAACTATAACCAATACCGTTGCCTATGGTAATAGCAGTAATAGTAGACTGTTGCTGGCTTGTCGCCAACATTCCATTAAAAAAAAAGACTCGGACTGTCTGATGCTGAATCCTCCAGTGACTCATTGAATTACAAACTTTAGCTGACTGTGGTGTCCTCACAATCTCACCTTGCGTTTGATGAGGGGGAAGCCGTGTCCAGGGGCGGGGGGCCGGGCGGGGCGAGGGCCTCTAGGGGGTCTGGTTTTGGGGGAGGGAGAGGCTTTCCTGTTGAAAGGGTTTTCCTTACAAGTCCGCTGGAAGTAGAGAGAAGAAGACAGAGATGAATGTCAAGGTATTAAATAATGATCATAGTATCTGTTAGTTAGGTATAAAGCTCATTACATTGAATATCTTGAATCATTAAAAGGTTCTTGGAAGTTAGTGCAGTTCATGTATTTTTACATGGTGAAAAAAATGAAAGGTCCAGAATCCCTTACCTTGGGGGGTGGAACTGGGATAGCACTTGATGCTGCCAGGGGGCTGGGTGTCGTTGGAGGTCTTGGGGGCGGGGGCCTGGCGCTCCGATTGCTCTGCGGAGTGGCCGGAGCAGAGCGAGGATTGGCTGGCTGGGGAGGAGGGGAGGGGCTCGGAGAGAGGCGATTGGCTGAGGTGGAGGGGGTGGGGGTGAAACCACCACAGGGCCCACAGATGGAGGGCTCTGATACGCTCTTGGTGAAAGGGTTGTCCTGATCGCCTGTGGCCCCACCCCCTAGGGAAGCTGGGTGGGAGGAGCTATGGTCGGAGGCAGAGGATAGGCTCTCTATGCTAATAGCTGGAGAGGGAGAGGAAGAGGACGGCTGGGAGTGAGGAAGGGCTGAAGAAATAGAGGGATGAAGTGATATCAGAAAACAGAAAAAAGGAGCAGAAGTTGAAATGGAAAACAAAGTAGAGTTGGATGGGAGGAGGATGGAGAGAAAAACATTGTGAACATCCATGTATACACGTCGAATGGTAACTTTCAAAATGACAACAACAAAACCACAGTGCTGTGCAGGACATACAAGACACATGATTGACATGATTTGAGGTGAAGTGGCTACAACTCGTCCAATGCTCTAACCCAGTGGTTCCCAACCTTTTTTGGTTACTGTACCACCAACTGAATTTTGCTCTGCCCAGAGGACCCCTGAAGTACATTTTACCAGGCAGTCTATGGTCTGATAAGTCTTCTCAAGTACCCCTGTGGGTAGGTCCTAGGTCCCCCGGTCTGGGAACCACTTCTCTAACCAACCTCTATCATATCCTGTTGCCATCAAGGCCCACTGACCTGAGTTAGAGCCGGGGGCCTTTGGAACAGGCTTTGGGGGCGCCGGGCGTTTCTTGCACCTGAAGCCATTGGGGCTTGCAGAGCGGGAGGAAATACCCCCAATGGGGGGCGTGTCTGGGTCAGCCTGGGAGATGCTGTACCACGGATGACTCACCACCACAGTGGGAGAAACCAAACTTCCTACTGACCCCTGCCCTGACCCCACCTCCTCTTCTTCCTCATCGAAGGGGTTGGCGGGTACAGGGGGCGTGGGTGGTCTGGAGCCCTCCCCTTTTAGAGAAGATAATGAACCAGTGTGTGGGGGTGTGGCCACTCCAGGGGGAGGGGGAGGTGCTGGTTTCTTCTTGGGTTCTTGGGATTGAACGAGGGCCAGCCAGGGCGGGTTAGGGGGTTTGGGGGCGTCGCTGGAGAGACTGGAGCTGAGAGACAGGATGAGTGGGGGAGACAGAAACAGAAAGGGAGGGGGGAGACAAAACAACAAAGACAAATGAGTGCATGAAAACATCAACATGCATTAACACACAAAGACTGCTGGACAGAGACTGGGAGAGAAACAGATGAAGTAGTCCAATCACTGTCGACTAGTAAAGATAGGTTAGTCAGTATACTGAACCTTCCAGGGGAGTGGGATCTTTCTCGAGGTCTGGGAGCTGGAGGAAGACATCTCCTGTGTTCACCACGATCACCTGAGAGTCAAAATCAGAGGTTTTTCATATATTTTATATTAGGATGGAGTTCACAGTTCAATTGAGGATCTACAGTAGAAAATAGCACTTACTTATTTCAGCTGTCAATCACCTTAAATCGACCACTTACCATTGACCGCAAGGTTGTCAACACAGGGTGGGCGGACCCTGGGGGCGGGACGAGGTGGAGGGGAGGGCTGTGACAAGCGGCGAGGGATGGGGACTGGCTTACTGTCCCCTAGTCCTAGATGACTGACAGGTGTAGAAGGGATAACCCCCTTGGCTGTGACTTTGGCTGTTGTCGGAGTCTCCTCCCCCTCCTCCTCGATGTCATCGAAAGGGTTGGGAGGAACGGAGGGTGGAGGTTTGACCTCTCTTTCCCCTGCACCGTCTTCCCTCTCGTTCTCTGTTTTCAAAGAGTCTGTTTTTGTCGTTGAGATAGGACATGGTGTAGAGTCAGAGTCATTGGTTGGTGTGGGGGTGTAATCCTCATTGGTGACGCCCTCTTGGGGAGGAGTCTCTTTTTGTGGAGTCTCTTTTTGTGGCGGAGTGTCTTTTGTTGGCATCTCATTTTGTGGCGGAGAGTCTTTTGTTGGCGTCTCATTTTGTGGCGTCTCATTTTGTGGCGTCTCATTTTGTGGCGGAGTGTCTTTTTGTGGCGTCTCATTTTGTGGTGTCTCATTTTGTGGCGGTGTCTCTTTTTGTGGTGTCTCATGGGGCGGTGTCTCTTTTGGTGGCGTCTCATGGGGCGGAGTCTCTTTTGATGGCATCTCTTGGGGCGGAGTCTCTTTTGGTGGCGTCTCTTGGGGCGGAGTCTCTTTTGGTGGCGTCTCTTGGGGCGGAGTCTCTTTTGGTGGCGTCTCTTGGGGCGGAGTCTCTTTTGGTGGTGTCTCTTGGGGCGGAGTCTCTTGGGGCGGAGTCTCTTTTGGTGGCGTCTCTTGGAGCGGAGTCTCTTGGAGCGGAGTCTCTTTTGGTGGCGGAGTCTTTGCCGCCTGGTCCCTCCCAGAAGGAGGAGAAGTTTGAGGCAGTATGGGTCGACCAATCCTGACGGATGGAACCATTGTCGGTCGCTTGCTTAGGTCCGGTCGGCCGTTCTGATTGGCTAAGGCAGACCTGGCAAAGTGATGCGTGCAGACCAGGGAGCCGACCTCGTTTCCTAGCTTGTAGGACCCAGGCAGCAGAGTGCTGCTACACTCCCTACACCTGAGAGAGAGGAGAGCAGGAGGCAACATTCAGACTATAGTCTGACATAGGCTCTGACAAACCCTGTGGTAAGCACATTGATTAAACACTTGAATTTCTCTAAACTCTGGAAATACATGTCAACAGAGGATATAAACGGTCTGTTTTGAGTCACTGGAATAGCAGTGTTTAATCATTATACAGTAAACAGACTCAGCAGTATGTTGTAGTAGCTGTGCAGACCAGATATGCAGTAACTGAACGGGTGTTCACCTGAAACAGTTGCGGTGGTAGAGCTTGCCGTCGACCAGGAACCTCTGCACCAAGTGGACGTGCCTCTGGCAGGCGGCGCAGCTGCTGCTGAGGGTGCTACGCTTCACCCCCGCCTGTACCCCTCCGTCCGTACCCATCGGACCAGGTAGGCTCAGCTAGCACAGGCGTGGCAGGCAGGTGGCCAGGGGGTGAGGGTCGCAGGTGGAGGGGGTGTGGGAAGGGGGAGATGGAGAGGATAGGGGGTAGGGAGGTGGGGGGAGATCAAACATGGAGTCAGGATCGAGGATGTGGAGGATTCATTCTGCTTATCTAGTTACAACCAGTCTGTTATATTTCCATCGCCTCCTCGGCTTAGAGTCATTGCCTTAACTAGCTACATGTATTTTATAATCGCTGAAAAACATTGTCTTGATATTAAAAAGTGATATGTATTAAGTGGAAAAGTAGTAAAGTTCCAAACCAGCCGCTAATTAGCAAGGAAAGTCTAGTAGAACACTAGTACTAGTGATGTAAGAAACTCTAGCAGGTGTTTTTAGGTTGAGTTAAAAGTCAAAGGGTTTAGCAGCAAGTGTTCAAACTTGGCACACAACGTTAGTAGTATAAAACAAGTGTTAAATAGACACTAACTATGTACAGAGGTTAAAGTTCAAAATGACTGACCTAACGGTTTTGATCCCCCTAGCCCCCCACCCCCCATCCTACTGTCTAGGCTCAGGACCAGAGAGAGGGGAGGAGTTCAGAGGCCAGGAAGAAGAAGAGGAAGAAGAGGAAGAAGAGGGGGAAGAGGAGGAGTGTTCTGTCTAAAGAGGGGGAAGAAGGGAGGAGGCCGGTATGGGGGGACGGTGGGAAGAAGTTGAAGAAAGGGCATGCGGAAGAAGGGGAGAGACAGGATACAAAGGCTATCTTTAAAAGAAAAACAATGGAGGCTAAACTTACAGGATATAGTCCACATTAATACTCTCTTATAGGACATATTTTTGAGATGGCCTATCCTACAAGTTTAGACTAAAATGTATTTAGTCAATAGAATTACTCAATCCCCGCACCGCGTTGATGTAACGGACAACGTGACTTCTATCGAAACACTCGCACACCAACGAGTACCCAACCTCTACCATACGGTCACACCAAAAGATGCCATAGACAGACAACAGTCCATTCATGCATCGGACACGTTAGCATTGACACCTGATACTGTGACAGTCAATGTTTTATAGAACACGTTTTCAGTGATTGTCCGAGTCTTGTCCGTGCCAAAATACCAGCACAAATAGTTTCCCTGTTATGTTAAACAAATACAATGAATTCGTTCTAGTTATCATGCATGTACAATAAAAGCTAAATCAATGTCGTATTTTGGGTATTTTATCTGGATCCCCATTAGCTGTTGCAAAAGCAGCAGCTACTCTTCCTGGGGTCCACGCAGCCATTAGTTTAAATTAATAAGGCTTAGAATCGTGTGAATGACATCATACACGCAATCCGTAAATCCAGAATATCTGCATATTACAAGTCGATATCCACGTAATAACAAGGAAAACATTATTTCCCATTGACCCCCAGTGTAAAAGAGGCAACTTTGTCGTGGAGTTTTGTTATACAGAAATAACACACCACGTCAGAAATCCCGACCTACGGTTCGCAGTGCTCCCACGTTGGGAAATAGAGCCTGTGAGAAGAGCCCTTTGGCTTCAGGCTATTCGGCGTGGGACAGCGGGGAATTGTGGGGAGCCGGTGTTCAAGTAGGCTACACGTAGCTAGCTATGTGTGTGGAAAACATTTCAACACAGGTAAGACATTTAACTTGTTTAGTGTAGTCTGTTTGTAGCGCCATTCACTACTTGTAGCCGTATAGTCTGTTTGATTGTGTTGACGGTCTTAGCTAGCTTAAAGTTCTGGTTGGAAGCTAGCAACACATATAAACAATAGCCTAAATGTTGGCTAATATTGCTGCGGGGGCAATGAGGAGATTCAGGACCTTTCCCCTACGCGTTTCCATGGCAATTCCATTGTTTTGGTCGCATTCCATTGACCTCTTTACCACATGTATTCATGCACAATCTGATTCCCGATACCATCGTAGCCCTTACCTCGGGCTCAACCACTTTGTCTTCCAGGGGGGCCACCGGTCTCTTCTGGGCCGGCTCAATGTGGCCTGTACCACTGGACCTCTTCAAGCAGGGGGGGTTGGCTACAGGAGAGGGAGATGGTATCAGTCAATTTCTAATGGAGTTTATGCATTGGCTAACTGTAGATATTTTCCTTTGCGTCAGAGCACTATAAAACCCAGAGGGCCTTTTGAGAGATCAGTTACAAATGCAATCGTATAGCAGTGACTCAGTGATGGCCTGTCAGTGATACTGTCGCATCTAATAACACAGGACCACTTCTCATCCAGCCAGCGAAGCGTTTAGGTTACAGCTGTGTACTAAAGGCCCAGGAGTACTGGACCACCGGTCAGTAAGCGATCGTTGTGGAACATTCAGATAGAACTATAATATGTAGAACAAATATGCCTTTCTGACAAATAGTAAGAGCTGTACTACTGACCATGGGACTTGTTGGTGAAGAAGTTGTAGTACTGGGATACATAGGTGATGATGCTCAGCCTGTCTGGCACTTTCATGGACACCATGTCCTCTGGGTCCAGCAGAGCAGGGATTCCCAGCTCCTCCTCCGCCACCTCAAACGCCTAGAGGAGGGAGGGAAGGAGGACGGGAGGGAGGGAGGGAAAGAATGGAGAAAGACGATGTGAAAACAGACATCAGTTATTTTATCGTGTGTGTGTGTGTGTGTGTGTACGTGCCTATGTAGACTTTGATACTTGACCTCCTGCTTCAAAAACCTCAGTGTCATTTGGTCATAATTAAATGCTACAGCCTGCCAGGTCATAATTAAATGCTACAGCCTGCCAGGTCATAATTAAATGCTACAGCCTGCCAGGTCATAATTAAATGCTACAGCCTGCCAGGTCATAATTAAATGCTACAGCCTGCCAGGTCATAATTAAATGCTACAGCCTGCCAGGTCATAATTAAATTCTACAGCCTGCCAGGTCATAATTAAATGCTACAGCCTGCCAGGTCATAATTAAACGCTACAGCCTGCCAGGTCATAATTAAACGCTACAGCCTGCCAGATCATAATTAAATGCTACAGCCTGCCAGGTCATAATTAAATGCTACAGCCTGCCAGATCATAATTAAATGCTACAGCCTGCCAGGTCATAATTAAATGCTACAGCCTGCCAGGTCATAATTAAATGCTACAGCCTGCCAGGTCATAATTAAATGCTACAGCCTGCCAGGTCATAATTAAATGCTACAGCCGGCCAGGTCATAATTAAATGCTACAGCCTGCCAGAATACTGTTGGTTGGATAACCATCTGCCTAATGAAAAATTCCACTGAGGAAATGAAGGCCTTAATAGTTATCTGCCCCAAATGGTACCCTATTCTCTATATAGTGCACTACTTTGACCAGGGTCCATTTGGCTCTTGTCAAAAGTAGTGCAATATGTAGGGAATAGGTGCCATTTGGGACGCAAAGCTGATCAGGTTACAAAACACTGGGGATAATACAATCACTTGGCAGCTGTTCAGTAAACAGGGCCACAATTGATGCAAAACTGTGTACATGTAAACAAACTGTGTACATGTAAACAAACTGTGTACATGTAAACAAACTGTGTACATGTAAACAAACTGTTACAAACGGTGT
This sequence comes from Oncorhynchus mykiss, assembly GCF_013265735.2. Classification (NCBI taxonomy): domain Eukaryota; kingdom Metazoa; phylum Chordata; class Actinopteri; order Salmoniformes; family Salmonidae; genus Oncorhynchus; species Oncorhynchus mykiss. The sequence goes on along the minus strand of NC_048577.1, from coordinate 13,708,259 downwards.
ACATTTAAACAAACCAGTGAACGGGGGCTGTTTTTGCATGTGAAAAACAGACATATTCATGTAATTTCAGTCAAAACAACGACAGATTGCAGACAGTAGTTGAGCTGAATGCTATCCCAGCAGCAAGATCAACTCTGGCAATTAACTCGAAACAGAACGTCCCATGATGAATAAACCTTCAAGGATTATCAGGAGTCAGATAAGTCTGAGAAACAATGGTAAACAAACGCAGGGGAACAACTGAAATCTACCGTGTAGACAGTTTTTGGACGTTAATCACCTAGCTTTAGTTTAGCATGCTGCGTGTTTGGGTTCAGGATTAGGCTGTCTCGGGCTAACTCAGGCTAATGCTGTAGCTACAGTGAAACACTGCAAATGTTCACAGATATCCGACATGCTGCCAGTGAAACAAACAGTTATTTCGACCACCAACTGCTTCAACCCTGAAAAAGCTCTTGGATAATTGGAAAGAAATGTAACTAGTAGCATTCAGTAGACAACACTCAAGCTCAGTTTGAGGATTTCTATAAGTAGGCTAACCAAACCCTACTCAACATCAGGGCAATGTTATTTTGGCACCTTTGCAGTTTTTGATAAACAAATATGTGGCTTTGTTATTTAAATGATTGCTACAAACAAACCGATAGCGGAGGACGATTTCTTTTTCATATCCTCCCTTTGGTTAACTGTTCTGTCTTTCTTTCCTGTCCTCATTTGCTTGCTCTCGCTCCCCCCTTCTCTCCTTCCCTCCCCCCTTCACATGTCAGGCTCCGGCAGGAACCAATAAACAACTATGCTCTCTACAGACAGACAGACAGACAGAGACACAGAAAGACAGACAGAGACATAGAAAGACAGACATGAAACAGACAGATGAAAATGTATGATAGTTAGCTGACTAACTAACTGCAGACACTGCTCCACTGTCTCACCCACGTGACATCTGTTACTCATCTCTATTACCTTCCAAAACAACACTACCCCGTCTCATAGACACTAGTAGGCCTACACCTGGTTACACTGTATTCTAGCATTACAGAACTCCCCCAATACATACCCCACCACAGACACAGAGAAGGGAACCAGAGTGACGACCATGACTCACTTGTCACAGCTAATTACAGTATTCGGCAACATGAAGTCACTAGCTGGTTCACAACTAATCATTACATCTAGGCCAAGGCTATTAGAGTGTGTCTGCGTGTGGAGAGAAGTGATATGTGTTCTAGTGACTCACCAGACGGTTGTTCTCGTAGACATTCTCTTTGGAGAGGGAGTCAAAGTCTCTAGAATGACAGGGGGGAAAGAGACAACATTTAAAATCCAAACAAATAACCTACTCTAAATCATAGATACAATCACAAGACTACGTTCAAATTATGAGAGATCACAATGCTATTGTTAGGTAAAAGGGTGAGCATCTAACCTGACCAGAAATAACCCATATAGCATATTAAAGCTATAATATGTCACTTTTTGGGCAACCCGACCAAATTCACATAGAAATTTGAGTTATAGATCAGTTATAGATGGATTCCCATTGAAAGCATGTCTAAGAAGTGGTAGATATGTTCTATAAGTGCTATTTCTATGCTTCCGTTCTGAAGTTTTGCTTTTGCGTCTTTTACTTTGGGTTTTGTACACCAGCTTCAAACAGCTGAAAATACTATATTTTGGGTTATGGAAAATATATTTCACAGTGGTTTAGATGGTACAATGATTCTCTACGCAATGACTGTTTGTTTTGTCACACAAACTGAAATTAGGCTAACTATTAGAATTTAGTGGGGGTTAGTCGGTTTGATCTGAAAAGTCTTGAGTGATGGCCCATCAAACAACATCAGGATCCGAACAGAACGACAGACAGTGTTTGGCCATACACAACCAGTTACCTCTATATTTCATTGAGAATGGGGCCACAGCACCCATCAACATCAACAGTGTTTTATGGGTGAACCCCACTGTGATGAAAGGACAGCAGGTTGGCTCAACACAGCAGTAATGAGTAGGTGGCTGGTTGACTGGGCCTGGAGCAGGGAACTAAACCTCATGTTCCCACCAGTTAACATCCTGCCGTAAAATTGGGTCTGTGTCTCAAATGGAACTATGTAGAGCACTACTTTTGACCAGAGCTCTATGGGCCCTGATCAAAAGTCGTGCACTATGTAGGGAATAGGGTGGGATTTGGGACGCACCCTAGAACCTTTGAGAGTTGCTTTTGGACGCAAAGTCTCTGCTCTGTTAAAGAAGGGAAATAGAAAAAACACCAACCTGTTGGTTCTCAGTCTGGATACAGGAAACCTCACTAGCACAGCCAGCCCACAGAATAGTATGAGACTGCCTATAGCATAGCCAGCCCACAGACTGGTATGAGACTGCCTATAGCACAGCCAGCCCACAGAATAGTATGAGACTGCCTATAGCACAGCCAGCCCACAGACTGGTATGAGACTGTCTATAGCACAGCCAGCCCACAGAATAGTATGAGACTGCCTATAGCATAGCCAGCCCACAGACTGGTATGAGACTGTCTATAGCACAGCCAGCCCACAGAATAGTATGAGACTGCCTATAGCACAGCCAGCCCACAGACTGGTATGAGACTGCCTATAGCACAGCCAGCCAATAGACTAGTATTAGACTGCCTATAGCACAGCCAGCCCACCGACTGGTATAACGCAGCCCATAGCACAAAGTGAGCTCTGTTCTCCCCCTAATCTGACTCCCATGGCCCCAAATGCACTTAGCCTAGCCGTCCTGACCTAGCGCTACGTCACACACACTGCCACTCTGCTGTAGGCCTACTGGTGCTAAAGCGCTAATGCTACAGCCCAGTCTGCTATTACTCAAAGTTGTGCAAAGTGCAGCAACTGCCACTGCCAAATCCTCCTTGAGTAACACTGGAGTCTCTGGAGAGGTGCCCCTCAGTGCTTCAACAGTTGACAGCCTGACAGGCCAGAACAGAGCAATGCTTCGACAGACCAGATCAGAGCAATGCTTCGACAGACCAGATCAGAGGAATGCTTTTTAGATTATAATCTTTGAGAACAAGAAATCAATAAAAGCTAAACAGTCAGGGAGAAACAAAGATTCTACTAACAATAGATGGGGGTATTTTTGGCATGGCTGGATTAGTGATGGGGCACACAGGGTTAGGGTACATGGGGCCCTGATTGATTTTGTTATAATGTTTGTGCATAAGAACACAGAATCAGCCATGGCAAAATGTGTATAATTGAAGGAAATTCATTTTCACACTGCAAAATGTTCTCTCGGCTCCATGGAAAAATGTATAGAATTGCAAGAAATTTACTGGAAAAAACAGCACATTTTTCTCTCTGCCAACAGTTCCAGACCGACTTAACCCACTCCTTCTGCCAGCATTGCACATTTTTGGGGGAGAAACACTGCAGACCATGACATGGAAGGATGAGGCACTGAGAACCTAATTCTACAAGTATTGCTGCCCTGCTCACAAGCTGATTTTCGATGAGGGGCCTGCCATCGCCACCGGTGTGTCAACCATCCTCACGATTAAGTCCTGTACTGTGTGTGAGTGGACTTGGTGTCGCTGCCAACAAGCTACATGGTCTGCTTTAAGCTACATGGTCTGCTTTAAGCTACATGGTCTGCTTTAAGCTACATGGTCTGCTTTAAGCTACATGCTCTGGTGGTTAACAACAAAACACAGCATGTAGTCAAATGTCCTCAGCATATTTGTTGGTGATGTTGCTGCGTGGACAGTATAAAGAGAAAAGAGGAGACATGTTGAACCGTCTGGGTGGGTGAGCTGCACGGTGTGGGAGAAAACAAACCTCAACCCGTCAGAAAGGTTCAACTGAGAAACACAGAGGTAGAGAACACCGTGTCTGGGTAGAGAACACAGTGTCAGGGTAGAGAACACCGTGTCAGGGTAGAGAACACCGTGTCAGGGTAGAGAACACCGTGTCAGGGTAGAGAACACCGTGTCAGGGTAGAGAACACCGTGTCTGGGTAGAGAACACCGTGTCTGGGTAGAGAACACCGTGTCTGAGTAGAGAACACCGTGTCAGGGTAGAGAACACCGTGTCAGGGTAGAGAACACCGTTGTCAGGGTGGAAACGGGAAGTGAAATACACAAAAGGGGAAAAGAGAGACAATACGGAGGCCACTAGCATCATGTGCAGGGGAGAAGGACAGATCAAACAAAACACGTCTGACACGAGGAGACCGTAGAGGCACCGAAATCACATGAAACTGAGGTCAATAGTGACGGAATAATAACTGATAGGGGCCAATCTGTCTGAACCCATCGATGGATCTACTGAATAAGGCTTCTTGTTGGTACTGAGGAAATAATACAAGTTGCAGCTACCCAACCTTGGTCAGGCTTATAGCTTCTGTTTAATCACCTTGCTTATTCACCCTGAACCAAGAGCCACTTCAGTCAGAGAGAACTGGACCCGGTCTGATCCTGAATGACATTACTAGGTTTCAGTCAGATAAGTCATCTGTATAGTACAGTGGCGTGCTGAACGCTGTCAGTGATAAGAACTGGAGTAGCATCGCTGTGCAGTACTGTACACCGGCTGGCTAGAGTAGCATCGCTGTGCAGTACTGTACACCGGCTGGCTAGAGTAGCATCGCTGTGCAGCACTGTACACTGGCTGGCTAGAGTAGCATCGCTGTGCAGTACTGTACACCGGCTGGCTAGAGTAGCATCGCTGTGCAGTACTGTACACTGGCTGGCTAGAGTAGCATCGCTGTGCAGTACTGTACACCGGCTGGCTAGAGTAGCATCGCTGTGCAGTACTGTACACCGGCTGGCTAGAGTAGCATCGCTGTGCAGTACTGTACACCGGCTGGCTAGAGTAGCATCGCTGTGCAGCACTGTACACCGGCTGGCTAGAGTAGCATCGCTGTGCAGTACTGTACACCGGCTGGCTAGAGTAGCATCGCTGTGCAGTACTGTACACCGGCTGGCTAGAGTAGCATCGCTGTGCAGTACTGTACACCGGCTGGCTAGAGTAGCATCGCTGTGCAGTACTGTACACCGGCTGGCTAGAGTAGCATCGCTGTGCAGTACTGTACACCGGCTGGCTAGAGTAGCATCGCTGTGCAGTACTGTACACCGGCTGGCTAGAGTAGCATCGCTGTGCAGTACTGTACACCGGCTGGCTAGAGTAGCATCGCTGTGCAGTACTGTACACCGGCTGGCTAGAGTAGCATCGCTGTGCAGTACTGTACACCGGCTGGCTAGAGTAGCATCGCTGTGCAGTACTGTACACCGGCTGGCTAGAGTAGCATCGCTGTGCAGTACTGTACACCGGCTGGCTAGAGTAGCATCGCTGTGCAGTACTGTACACCGGCTGGCTAGAGTAGCATCGCTGTGCAGCACTGTACACCGGCTGGCTAGAGTAGCATCGCTGTGCAGTACTGTACACCGGCTGGCTAGAGTAGCATCGCTGTGCAGTACTGTACACTGGCTGGCTAGAGTAGCATCGCTGTGCAGTACTGTACACCGGCTGGCTAGAGTAGCATCGCTGTGCAGTACTGTACACCGGCTGGCTAGAGTAGCATCGCTGTGCAGTACTGTACACCGGCTGGCTAGAGTAGCATCGCTGTGCAGCACTGTACACCGGCTGGCTAGAGTAGCATCGCTGTGCAGTACTGTACACTGGCTGGCTAGAGTAGCATCGCTGTGCAGCACTGTACACTGGCTGGCTAGAGTAGCATCGCTGTGCAGTACTGTACACCGGCTGGCTAGAGTAGCATCGCTGTGCAGTACTGTACACTGGCTGGCTAGAGTAGCATCGCTGTGCAGCACTGTACACTGGCTGGCTAGAGTAGCATCGCTGTGCAGTACTGTACACCGGCTGGCTAGAGTAGCATCGCTGTGCAGCACTGTACACTGGCTGGCTAGAGTAGCATCGCTGTGCAGTACTGTACACCGGCTGGCTAGAGTAGCATCGCTGTGCAGTACTGTACACTGGCTGGCTAGAGTAGCATCGCTGTGCAGTACTGTACACCGGCTGGCTAGAGTAGCATCGCTGTGCAGTACTGTACACTGGCTGGCTAGAGTAGCATCGCTGTGCAGTACTGTACACTGGCTGGCTAGAGTAGCATCGCTGTGCAGTACTGTATACCGGCTGGCTAGAGTAGCATCGCTGTGCAGTACTGTACACCGGCTGGCTAGAGTAGCATCGCTGTGCAGTACTGTACACCGGCTGGCTAGAGTAGCATCGCTGTGCAGTACTGTACACCGGCTGGCTAGAGTAGCATCGCTGTGCAGTACTGTACACCGGCTGGCTAGAGTAGCATCGCTGTGCAGTACTGTACACCGGCTGGCTAGAGTAGCATCGCTGTGCAGTACTGTACACCGGCTGGCTAGAGTAGCATCGCTGTGCAGTACTGTACACCGGCTGGCTAGAGTAGCATCGTTGTGCAGTACTGTACACTGGCTGGCTAGAGTAGCATCGCTGTGCAGTACTGTACACCGGCTGGCTAGAGTAGCATCGCTGTGCAGTACTGTACACCGGCTGGCTAGAGTAGCATCGCTGTGCAGTACTGTACACCAGCTGGCTAGAGTAGCATGAGAGCTAAATGCAGGTTGGCAGGAGGAGGCCCCTGCTGCAGATTACCCTGACGGCCTGTCTGTCTGGATCAGACTGAAGACAGTCACAGAGAGGCCAGGCCCCTGCAGCGCTGCTGGTTGGCTGATGAGGCTGCCTGGCCAAATAGCTCTGAGCTCAGGAGACAGAGGTAGAGCTGGATCTTCAGCCTTTGACCCATAGAGGAAGATGTACTGTAACATATGTGGTGTCATTTGCACTCACTCACTCCCTTTCTACTGTATGTAGTAGTTGAATGCTTAGGTCACGTCGTGTGATCTCATGTCCTGTCACACACACAAACCAGGATAGGTGCCGTGGGTAGTACTGGTGCAGTGTGTATGAGATCCTGCATGCAGGTCATGCACGCTTGGTTTTCACACACGTTGAAGGACATGGACACAGAACATGTGACATCTGCTGTACAGTAATAAGACATTCCTTTACACAGCAGAGTTACAGTATGAGATGCATGGTTGTACCTGAATCATCTGTAGTGTATTGAATGTGAGGCATCAGTTTGCTCACTCCTACTCTCAGCCAAGGCAGTTCTATTTACCATCTTCCGCCTCCTTGCAGCCCATCATCGCAATCATTTTAATGCAGTTAGTTTGCGGCCTAACTGTGCCCTTGTTCTGCGACTGCAGTGTGTGCGAGTCCCACACAGGAAAAGGGGTGTGTTGTTACAGACAGGGCCAGACCCGTCAACCCACATTAGATACCGTACAGCACACTTGGCTTACCCTTGGTTTTCCCCTTTCTAACGCTGCTTAGAAACAGTCTCTGCAATGACGCCTGGACTACAAGTCAAGCCTAGGTTTGCTGGCTGTAATAGCTCACAACAACGTTGTTGGTGGAACACTGATTGTTGTGGCGAAAGGCAATGTAGGTTAGCAAAACATATATTTGTGCACACAAACACTGGTGCCAAAATGATAAACAGCAACACAAGCTAGAGGGCACACCCTCCCTATATTTAGTTTCATGTTGAAGTGACATGATCTTGATCGAGTTCAAAAGGTTTCCGCTCCACAGTTCTGTGACGGTGAGGACAAACTTAGTCCCCTGGCTACATCATTCCGAAGGTGGTCTGGCTCTGGCTGAGAGCACTAACTTGCCACCCCATTATATTATTATTAGTTACAGGCTAGATTTTTTAAAATTTAACTAAGCAAGAACTAGATCAGTTCATTTAGCCTAGAGTTTGACAAGGAACACTAGTGTACTCGGGTGTTCTGCTAGGATTAGATTACAGTGAAATCAGCAGTCACGCATTACGGTATCGAAGTTCAGCACCCAGATAACGTTAGTTCTGTTGTTAACAGTTGTTACATTGTAACAGCACGTTGAAACATTGTATTTAGTGATCGTATTTTGGAGCAACAAATTGTTAAATTCTTGATGAGTTTGTGAGTTCCATTATTTTAGAATTCTTGTCAATATTGACATTTTGCCCTGATGTGTTAAATAAACCCACTCTTTGTTACTGGCGTGTTATGTTTCTAAATATGTATTGTTTTAGAGGGACAATATCGCCTTTTTTAGGCCTGGGAAGAAGTGGAGAAGGTTTATTGAAACTAACTAAATACTTACATCAAATCCGGTCTATATCGGTGGATTATGGCACAAAATGCCAAGCCATCCCGGAAAGACGATGACATGTTCTTGATGTCTACATCGTTGTAACTCTCGCATTGTATCCGACACCATTCTTGAAGTGCTTTTAAAGACCCCATGTTTGGAAACATTCAGATTTTATTCCTTTCGATATAGGTCTCATCCCAGGTGTAGCGGGATGAGAAATCAGCTTTTGTAGGATTCTAGAAGCTGTCCTCCTGCTTTTCGAATTTTGGAGGACAACACCCGAAATGACTCATTCGGAATTCCATTGACTGGTCGAGGATAGTAGTCACGTTTGGTAGCGAGCAGGCTAACTTTGCGATGTCAATGAAACATTGGTTTCCACAACTCCGCCAGCAAATGTGATCAAAGTTTCGATCTGCAAGTTTTCCCAACACGCACAATCAATAATCACCAGATAAAAAGAATCCCACATACAATGGGTTTGACAGCTTGTCACAGAAACGTTGTCAGTGGCTAGCTAGCTACCTGGATTAGCTAGCTTCGGTCCAAATTTAGACGAACATCTCAACCCTGCTCCAGACTGATGCAGTTAGCCTTTTAGCGAGTTAGCTACCTGAAGCTAACTAGCCATGTTTTCACTTGGGAAAACACATTGACCCGAAACGTGTCAATAAAATAATATGAAACACGTCCCTTATTCGTGTGAACTCAGTTACAATTCTTATGTTGAAGCATTCATCCAAAACTTTAAATGGGAAACGTCGTTGCTTGTTATATGGTGCAGTCCCATCTGTGTCGTTACACCGGTCAGACTCCAGAACAAGGCGCTTTTTCTTTCTCGTGCACTCTTCTTGACGCCAAAACAAAAGATACATGTATCAAACGCACAGTTATGTTTGGATGGCGTTGATGGTTAATTAAATGTATAATGACAAATTAATTGTAATCAAGGCAGCCGACCATTCTGCCAAGCCTTGCTTCGGCTGCCTGCTGTTGAAATGAAACGAATTCAACAACGTTACTCCTATGTGTCCGCTAGAGGGAGCAGTTAAATACTTTTTTTGGCAACTTGTTTGGCCACTGTAATTACAGGACACACACTCAGTCTGTTGTTGACAGCGACACAAACTCACAAATTGACGTTTATGGAAGATGTTGTTGGTCTCTCCTCCTCTCTGTGGAGTTTAATAGACGTATAAGTGAAACTCTAACTGCATATTGCTGTTTATGTTTCCAGTTTCTGTGCTATTAGGAGCAGGTTAGTGCACAGGCCTGTCATCAATGGTTGAGGGTTGAGAACACACTTTGTGGAGGCAGAGAAGGATCAGGTATATGAGTCATTAAAAAACATAAATAGACCATGGGCAACAGCCAGAAGGCTTTAGCCTACTGGGTGTGTTTCTATCGCAATGTATCTGTCTTTCTCATGATGGAGCCTTTATATGTGACGACGAAACATAGAACTTTGTGCCTTTTCGTTGTATCTGTGTAGAAAAGTGACATAAACATCCTTTAATATCAATCATGGAAGATGAGATGATCGTGCATGACATAGAGTTATGGTGTGTGAGTAGTGTCTGTGTATTTGGATGAGAGCAGCAGGTCTTGGGCTGACATGTGGCAGTATGACTTGACATTGTTTTATTTTATATTAACAAACATCAACAAACAAAAGAGGAAAGTATGACTTGACATGGAGGCTTTTGGTGCAAGACGATTTCGGTCATAAAATGCATCATCACGCACCTCAGTTTTTGTCCTTGACAACCGTGAAGTAGGGGGACTACCAAGAATGGCTTGATATGATGACGCCCACGTCGTTGCATGAGACTGGCAAAGTAACGCGATAGCTGCCAGTTAATCGGAATCCCCGAAAATGGCGGCGCCGCCAGAGGAGGAGAGCTTGGAGTCTCGCGTCAGTGAGTCATACGATGCTTTTACTGCTATAACGACTCAATACGTGACCAATTTACTTTCAGAAAACTGAGGTAGAGAATGCCCTGTAGTTGTAGTGTTATGAGTATAATTGTTGTATGTGCAGTGGACGAACATCCCAGGGATGATGATGCTTTATCCAAAGTGCTAGCTAGCGTGCTATAACGTAGCGCTGCTAAGGTCGGAACAAAAACAGACCTCACCCCTGTATTGTTTACGCAGAATAATGCCTTGATAAGCACGAATATCGTTTATTTTAGATGTTCTTAATACGCAATTTGTTACAAATACAACAAAGTCCGACTTTGAAACTGGTGAATCAGACTGGCTAAGCTAAATAGCCACAGTATCCAGTGGCTAAGTGTCAATGGGCAAATCAATTGGGGAGGAGTCATTCTGCTACCGTTTGCAGCAAGTAAACACGAAAGCTTTTTTTGTGCATTTGGTTCTAGAGTAGCGAGAAACCCTTGAAAATGTTGATAAGCCCCAGGTTCTGGAATTTGCTTTTATTCTCCCCAGACAAAGCCACCAACCCTCTGAACAAGGAGGCGGACTGGGACAGTATCCAGGGCTTCTGTGAACAGCTCAACAATGAGCCTGAAGGGTAAGAAGGACCAACATGTGGAGAGCTGGCATTAGGCTTGCTTTGTCAGTTAGTACTTCAACATGTTAAACATATGGCAAACCATACAGGTACTCTTATTTGATTTCCCCTCCCTCCCCCCTAGTCCTCAACTGGCTACCAGACTTTTGGCCCACAAGATCCAGTCACCCCAAGAATGGGAGGCCATGCAAGCACTAATGGTGAGTATACCGTTATCGGGGTAACGTATTGGTTGACATGCTCACTGACATCTCCATTAGCCAGAATATGCTAATTGTAAGTGATCCCACCACCAGCAGTATCATAACATATATGTGTCCCTAGGTTCTAGAGATGTGCATGAAGAACTGTGGGAAGAGGTTCCACAATGAAGTGGGCAAATTCCGCTTCCTCAACGAGCTCATCAAGGTGGTCTCACCCAAGGTACTGTCTGGAGGGCTATTTCTTTAGTGTTCCATTTGAATTCAATCATTTTGACTGCACCTGCTTTGATCTGAATGAAACATTCCATACATATTTTCCCATGGTAGAAGTGGGGTATGCAAAATGGGTCCATTTTGAGCACCTGAATGTTTTGTCATATCGGTCCAATAAGTCACTTTCTGATCTTCTACCTTCTACCACGGGCAAATATGTATGGAAAGGTTTGGTCAAATCTAAAAGGGTGCGGACAACTATTGATTGAAATCAAATGGAACAACCCTTTATGTAACTCGACCCCTTTTTTTATAAACAAACAAAACACAGTATTCCATTCTGTCTGTTTTGATGTTCCTAAATCTCATCTCCTGTGCAGTACCTGGGTACTCGGGCCCCAGAGCCAGTGAAGAAGAAGGTTCTGGAGGTGATGTTCAGTTGGACGGTGGGTCTGCCTGACGAGCCCAAGATAGCAGACGCCTACCAGATGCTGAAGAAACAAGGTGAGCTTTAATAGTGATGACACACCTAGAAAGAATAGGAGTGAAATAAAACGTTCTCCTTGTGTTGATCCTTTTCTATTAACTCTCATTGTTTTCACTATGATGGAACTTCAGGATGAGGAATATGGCTAAATCATATCATTTATTACAGTACTGTAACTGTATGATCATTTCAGGAGTTAACTAAAAAATAAAATGAGTGATATGTATGTTCCCCTAACGTGTGCTCCTGATATAAATAGTATTTTGTCCATGTCAATCTCACTTCTTCTTTTTATAGTTTATGCACCAACATAAGACAAAATCATATTGAAACTCCTGAGTCTGCATCCAGATTATTATTTTTTTCACTTAGTCCGGCTAAGTGAGAGAGAAACTGTTTGTTTAGTATGACTGCTTGTTTAGTATGATGGAAGATAATTACATAGTGCTCAAGTGTTTTGCTTCAGGGAGTGACCGCCAACAATATTTCTTAGCCTGGCCCTAAATCCGTTGGTTGCGCTGCTTGTGTTTACAATAACTTCATGGGGAAAATAATGTTATTACCAACGTGCCGGAAACCTACGGTATATACATGACATGTACTATACACTGTAGGGAGTGCCGGTGACATGCTGTTTATTCATGTGACATGGCTGGGGTTCCCTGCTCTCTTCCAGGCATTGTGAAGCAGGACCCGGTACTTCCTGATGAGCCCCTCCCACCCCCTCCGCCCAGAACTAAGAGCGTCATCTTTGAGGATGAGGAGAAGTCCAAGGTAAAGATGACAATGAAGCAGCCCCTTGAGTTTTGTCAATAGAGATGACATTAGTGGACATATTGAATTGATGTCTTTCCATTCTTCCACTGTAATTTTCATGTATTCCCTAACGGCCTGCTCTCCCTCTTTTACCTCTCCTCCTGTTTTCCCCTGTTTTCCTTCCTCTTCCCTTCCTTCCTTTGTAGATGCTGTCTCGGCTTTTGAATAGCACTCACCCTGAAGATCTAAGAGCAGCAAACAAACTCATTAAGGAAATGGTGCAGGAGGTATGTCCTAGTATGTTTACTAATGTCTGCGTGATTGTGTGTTTGTTTGGGTGGGTGTTGTTGTGGTAATTTCCTGTATTACTAAATATTGAGAGAGCAAACCACACACAAGTCAGTTATATTATAAAGTCCATCTTTAATTATATATGAGCTTCACCATAGCCCTGTGACTCTCAGATCAATTCAGTGTCTATAAAGGAATTCTCTGAGAGTGCTTACAAAACAATTCTTAGTCTCATTTATAGCCAAGACACACCCTTCTCAACTCGCATGACGAATAACAGATCTCAGGAACATTACACAAAGGACCTTTTACTTGAAAGAGGAGTATCCCATAGCTAGATAGCATTAGCTATAAATTATCGTTCAGTTTGGTTTGATTCTAATCCTGTTCTTGGTACCACTTAGGACCAAAACATTACCTTATCCAATGGCATATATAAATTGTCAATTCTAGATACTCCCATCTCAAATACAACCCCTCCTGGACAAGATCAGAAAAGACAGTGAGCCTCTTAGGTCATATACTAAATCAAGATAAGGGCAACCTCAGAGGGGACATACAATAGTTACAGACACATTCCCATAAGAAGACAAGCCTCCATTCTGTCCTCCTCCCCTTCTGATATTCTTCATAGCATCACATGGTTTAACAGATACATTGGCATATGAAGACAAGCCTGACCTCTCCCCTCTCTGGGCCCAAAGTGACTAAGCTCTGGAGAAGAGGGAGGAAAATGCAACTGCCAACAGTATTATCCAAAAGAAAACATCCTAATGAAAAATACCTCACAAATAAGCATTATTATGTAAATAAAACATCTTATTTATCAATGTTACCTAACTAATTCTGATTCAGTCACAACAGTGTCAATCAATTTATTCACAGCGCAGTCAATTTATTACTCGTACGCTAAGTAAACCGAGCACTTTATATCGTCAAAGCACTTCTAATGATTTTTATGGATTGAATTCTGAACTCCCTCACGATTGTGATCTACTATCCCTACAACTGCTCTCATAATTGTACTGTATATGCCTGCAATAAAACAACCTATGCAGACTTCAGAGCGCTCCAGCTTTTATTTTATGGGATAATGTTTTTATTTTATTGCAGTGTTCTCAGTGTGTGTGTGTGTGTTCTGTTACGGTCCTCCAGGACCAGAAGCGAATGGAGAAGGTGTCTAAGCGTGTGAACGCCATCCAGGAGGTGAAGGAGAGTGTGGGCCTGCTGACCCAGCTACTGGGAGACTATAGCAAGGAGAGCAGCTCCCAGAGCAATCAGGAACTCATCAAGGTTAGCACAGAGCAACACCACTAGGGGTGTGTTTGTGTGTGCAATGGGCTATTTCGAAATGTGTTTGTGTTTGCAGGACCTATACCAGAGCTGTGAAAAGATGAGGCCTACTTTGTTCCGATTGGCTAGCGACACAGAGGACAACGATGAGGCCTTGGGTGAGAATCTTATGTTTCCATATAGTGTGATAGAAAAGTTTGGTCATACGCACATTCTTAAAAACATAGGTGCTGGGCTAATAAAGAATACTGGTATAGAACAAGAAGGCCCGCACACTGTCAGGACCTGACGAAGATCCGTTTCGGATCGAAACGTTGTCAATAAAGCAGTGAATTGGGAGCCTTAACAGTGTGCGGGCCTTCTTGTTCTATACATATAGTGTGATCAATACAAGAGGTATGATTCAAAATGGCTGAAGAGTGATGCATCCTCTGTACAGTTGTTAGACAGTACTATATGGTTCTGTATCGACGCATTGCACAGCTCACCCTCTGTGTACGTCTCTGTTACGCCAGCTGACATCCTGCAGGCCAACGACAGCCTGACTCAGGTCATCAACCTGTACAGACAGCTGGTGAAGGGAGAAGAGGTGAACGGAGACAGCACAGCCATGCCCACACTACCAGGTGAGAGCGAGAGAGGACCTCAGTAGGGTCACGACCTGAACCTGCTGGTGTCTCAGAGGGGCAGACACACTGTTCTACACACTCCCATCATGTTCACACATGCACAGACTGAACCTCAGGACATCAGCCTAATCAACCAGGTTGTTTCCCTGTTCATATTCACAGATGTGTTTCGTTCAGTAGTTTCAAAACATTTGCTCACAAAGACCGACATGTTTGATCTCCCCTATCTCTCCACAGGAAGTAGCACAGCCCTCCTAGACCTGACAGGGTTAGACACATCGCCCACTGGACTTCCCTCCTACCCAGACACCCCCTCACTACAGACCCCGTCACAAGAACTGGGTATCAGCCTGCTAGATGATGAGCTCATGTCACTAGGTAAGCAGCAGTTCTGAATGTCGTTTCGCTAGCTTGTTTACTCTTATTAAATTGCCCAATTATTTTCCAACTTGCCATGACTCGTCCAACTGTGGTTATGCATCGTGTTCCCTCTCGGTTCGTGTCGACAGCCTCTTTCTATTGTTGTTTTCACTCAGGACTCAATGACGTAACGCCCAACTCTACCCACACCCCTCAGTCGGGAGACTGGAACTCCTTTCAGGTGAGAGAGAGTTGTCAGCATATGACGCATGCGCACACACACACACACACACACACACAAAATGTGCCTAACACAGTGTTTTTCTGCGCAGTGTTCTGACAGTGTAGAGCCAGTCGTCCCAGCGGTGCCTACTGCAACAGTGTTGCTACCGGCCGTGACCCCGATCCCCCAGGCTCCATCAGGGGGGGCCCCCGCTGCTTCCCCTAAAGCCCTGGATGAGTTAGACCTGCTGGGCAAGACCCTGCTGCATCAGTCTCTACCCCCGGGGATGCAGCACGTCAATTGGTAAACACTGCAAGCCAGAGAGGCAGCTGCTAATCTGTAACGTAAACACTCTGTTTTCTCTTAAAAAAGCTGACCCCTTGCTCTCTCTCCCTCTCACAGGGATAAACTGCAGCCCCAGTCCAGACCCACCCTGCGAGACCTCCAGACCAAGTCCAGTACCAACACTACTAGCACCTCCACCCCCAGCCCTGTCCTGGCCTTCCCCTCGGAGCAGCCTGGGTCTCTCCTAGACTCCCTGCCCAGCCCCGGGCCTCCTACCCCAGCCCCCCAGAACGACATCTCCTTAGCTAACGTGACTGTGCCCCTGGAATCAATCAAGCCCAGTAAGCCAATTGTCTGGTCAATCTGTATTACTGTATGGTTGTTTTGAACGTTAGCAAGAAAAAAACCAAACCAGACTCCAAATAATAACTATAACATACCCACCCAGCCATTACCTGTGTTGCAACATATCTCCAGACATGGTGATGGCTGGGCATAAACTAATCCTAAGCCTCTGTCTGTCCTCTAGGCAGCTTGTTACCAGTGACTGTATTTGACAAGCACAGTTTGCGGGTGCTGTTCCACTTTGCCCGTGACTCTCCTCCTTCTCGGCCTGACGTGCTGGTAGTGATCATCTCCATGTTGTCCTCCGCACCCATACCAGTCACCAACATCCGCTTCCAGTCTGCAGTACCCAAGGTTGGTCCTGTCTCTTCTCTGTCATCTCTCACTAACCCCCCCCCCTCTCTAATTTGTCTTGGTGATCCATCTTCTACCTCTATCATTTGTTTGTCCCTAATTTCCACTCTGTCTGATTAGATGGTTGTGTTCTGCGGTAACCTATGTGCGCTGAGTTGTGACTGTAGTTTGAGTATAATGTGTTTCCCCCCTTTCTAGGTGATGAAGGTGAAGCTACAGCCTCCTTCAGGAACTGAGCTTCCAGCCTTCAACCCCATCTTACCCCCAGCCGCCATCACACAGGTCCTACTGCTGGCCAATCCTCACAAGGTACTACCCACACACACACACAGACTCCTCCCGCCTTCTTTCCAAGGTGTTTTAACATATGCTCATTTAAAAAAAAACGGCCCAGTCAGCATCTCATAGCTGTGAAAAGCCCTGAGGTGACAAACTGTCACCGTGGCAACAAAACAGAACTTAAACATGTGCAAGCAGAAAGCATGTTGATTTGTCCCTTTTCCTGTTGTAGCCTAACATGGTTCTGTTCTTTCTTTCAGGAGATGGTCCGGTTGCGATACAAGCTCACATTTGACCTGGGAGAAGAATCACATGATGAATCCGGCGATGTAGAACAGTTCCCCCCTCCAGATACCTGGGGGAACCTTTAGTGGGACTGATCAACTTCCTGTCACCTGATCCGCTGCTTCCCTTAGGTGTAGGTCGAAGGTCCCCCCCAAGCACTGGTCCAGGGAAAGATGGTGTTTTTACATTGTGATGGTTATTGGGAAATCTGGTCTTAGACCTGTTATTTGGGATCGGTTTCTCCCTTAAGGGTCACACCAAATGTGTGCTGTTCACTACTGACGTTTTCGCGTAATTCTACATGTAAAATCGGTTTGCACTCAGTTTTCAAATTACGTCCGGTACTCTGTTCAGAGGTGCTAAGTACACTCGGCAGGCAAACGCTATTGGTGTGTCCGAGCCCTTATGTCTTCCCATTTGTTATGGATTGAATATCGGCAGGGAAAGTGGATCCTAGATAAGTTATTTGTGGGCAGTTTCTCCCTTATGCCATCCATGTGTCCCAGCCATGATCCACCACCACATGTCCCTATGTTGTCATCTTTCATACTCCATTTGGTGTTTTTCTTGACTGTACTACAATCAGCCCTACAATCTCCAATGCATTACTGTATAATAACCACTTCATGTGATCTGTCCAAAACAAATCATTGCTGTGAGTTCTGAGAGAAGTCGAAGCCTTTTAAACTGAATGTGTGTGGGACTGTTTCTCTCAGGCTATGCCTGATAGCATTATTCTGCACAAAATATGACACTCAAATAGTGTAGTCCCAAAGTATTGTATTATTTGTACGGTGTGAGACCAGTTGGGTCTGTGACTGTTACATGATAAGTTGGGCAGTAGGTGTCTAAAGCTGTAACAAATTTATATCCTGTCCAATCTTCTGTGAAGGAATATCCAATCTATGACGCTATTATTCATTCTATTGAAATCACATGATCACATTGTTTTATGTTTTGATCTAAACAGCAGTTTGGTGCATGCACTTCCTGTTTGGTTTTGTACATGAATATGATTCCCTCTTTAGCTGTCCTGTTCCACCTTCAGCTGTTGACGTTGACCCAAAGGGAGAGGCGTCAGTGCTGACACCGTTTAAATCTGCCGTATGTGCCTAAAGCTGAGAGTTTGTTCTTTATGTATCTTGGTATTTCATTTGGTTTACCTTCCATGTACATACAAATGCTCATTTGTTTTCCCATTTCGGAGTCGGACTACTGATTTTCTTATGAAATTTGGTTATGCTTCCTTTGGTGGGATATGGTCATTGATGATGCGTCCGTTCAATCATATCCACACGGGAGAGTGGAGGCGGAAGCTTTTGCTCCAGTCAAGTAGTACCCGAATCAACCAATAAAATGATTTATAGAAGACTAAGATCAGGTACCATGTTAGTGCTTGGCTAGAAGTAAAGCCAGCAGCCCCACCTGTCTATTGCAGACAGTGGCCCAACCATGCAGCAGCTGCATCTCACGTCATTCTGCAGCTCCCCTCCACATTCCACCTCCCTGCCTTTATTCCCTAGCCTGCATCCCAGATCTGTTTGTGCTGTCTTGTGAACTCAATGACTGTAGGAGCTGGTAAAACCGCCCAAACAGATCTGGGACTCAGGCTACCTATTCCCTGCTCTGACTTTGTAAATAATAAGAATGGTTCTGCAATTATGTACATTTGCCAAAAAAAAAGTATAATTAAAGAGAGCAAATAAATATTGACGGGGGAATGGTGAGAATGTAGTGCAAATATGTATTTAAGGGAAATAAAGTTATTCTTTTTCTTGGGGGTTTAAACTGTCTTGGTGGTTGTCAATGAATGTTCACTCATGCTTACCTATCCTGTACTCCGTACAACAATTACAAGAATTTTGGTTTCAAAAACTTTATTGAAATCCTGTGAAATAAAGCAATGTAGAAAAAGAACATAAGTATGAATTACCTCTCCAATAAAATGTTGATTAAACATTCACAACGCAACACTCAATGTGCTGACTTATGGGATTATGACACGTGTCTGTGATTATCATTCCCAAATTCTCCTGATATAGTTTTAATCTGAATCTGAAGAAAATGGTATAGCCATACAGCTTATGTAGTTTATAGAAAAAGTTATAGGATAAAAGAGAACGATATAATGCAACATTCACTTCCCCAAAAGAGAAGTAGAAAGCATAGCTGACTGACAAAATCACTGGAGTTCTACATGGCAACAAAACAATATCACATTTTAGCATTTGTTACTCACTAAAGGACTAGAACCTCACCATTTAGAGTAAATCGCAAATGGAAATATCAACTCCTGTCGTGCCAATTAATACCAAAGAGTCACAGCTTCAGATTCACAGAATATCATTTTCTGGCCACGCACGGACTACTCTTGAACACATGAAAAGCGAGAAGTGTATCATGCATGAGTACTATATATTTCAGATGTAGTTAAAATCATCGCAAAACAAACAAGTACAAAAGTATGTAGCTATATGTTAGCCCTTACCTCCTCAAATCTCTTGACTTATGCCTTCTTACCATGGTAGGTAAGGGCAGGACGGCAACTCTAAACACCCTTTCAGAGGAGTAACGTTACAGTTACACACTGATGAACTCTAGGGTTTGAAGAACATGGTGATTCGGATTTCAAGCACCATGACTGTATAGTAACTCTACTTCCTGGGTGGGGGGGGGGGGGGGAGGAGCAAAGGGGTACGGAGGCTGCCCTATGAAGCTCATGAGAGGGGGCTGTGGCGGGGCCATCAGCTGGGCCATGAGGGGCTTGGGCCCTGCTGCAGGTGGAGGAGCTGGACCCAACACACCCTGGGGCTGACTGGACTGATTCTGGCCCCTACCACTACTACCCCTAGGGGCCCCATTAGCAGCCCCCGCCGCCACGGTAACGCATCCTGCCACCTGGAGAAGAACATTCACATAGGAGGATTAGAATGTCATAATATAAGCTGAAATATTTTAGTTTAAGAATGTCAAACATCACTGGTTACACAAAACGTGTAGTTTATGTTTGGATGTGAGATGGTAAAGGTGATAGAATAGAATTAAAAACTGGGGTCTAGAAATAACAACCAATCCTCAATTGAGCCAGCATAGTATGGTTCGGGTTGACCCTATAGTGTGAATCAAGCCAGTCTCACCACCTCCTCCCCCATGTCCAGAGTTAACCAGCTGCAGCAGTTTGGGATTGATGGCCTGCCGGGCCTCCTCCAGGACTCGGACCAGGTCCCTGGCCTGGCGTAGGTTACCCAGGGTGAAGACGGTGTAGGCCGTGCCCTTGTTGGTGCTGCGGGCTGTACGGCCGATCCTGTGCACGTAGTCCTCAGACAAGTTGGGGTAGTCATAGTTGATGACAAACTTGATATCCTCCACGTCTTTGTGGGAAAGTGGTTTTGAGAGGTGGGAGAGGAAGGTGATGGGTGAGGAGGGAGAGATGAGAGAGGAGGGAGAGGAGGGTTAGGAGGGTGAGATGAGAGGAGGGTTAGGAGGGTGAGATGAGTGAGATGAGAGGAGGGTTTGGAGGGTGAGATGAGAGGAGGGTTTGGAGGGTGAGATGATTAGGGAGAGGATGGTTTGGAGGGAGAGGAGGGTGAGATGAGGAGGAAGAGGACGGTTTGGAGGGAGAGGAGGGTTAGGAGGGTGAGATGAGAGGAGGGTTTGGAGGGTGAGATGAGAGGAGGGTTTGGAGGGTGAGATGAGGAGGGAGAGGACGGTTTGGAGGGAGACGAGGGTGAGATGAGGAGAGAGAGGAGGGAGAGGAGGGTGAGATGAAGAGGGAGAGGAGGGTGAGATGAGGAGGGTTTGAGAGATGTTTGTACAGTGAGAAAGAAGACAGATGGTAGTCAAACAACACCAAAGCTATGAGAGAAAAGTGGATGATTATTTAGAAATCCATTTCAAATGAATATGGTATAAATATTGATTACCACTTACCTGTCCAATAATAACAGAAGAATAAATATAAATGTATCCAAATGTATGTTAATTCCTGAAGTAAAACCTTTGAAAGTCAGTTTCGGGTCAAAATATCTTGACTGAAGGCCAGGAGGTCTAGTGGTAAACCCCATCAGAATGTAACAAGAGAGAACCACTCAGCATTAGGAAGGCTTCAGTAGAGATGATGATGTGACATTCTGTCTGGACTTTCACCAATGCACAGTTTACGCAATCTTACATAATAGTATAACCATTCAGAACATTTAGTTCTACCATGGTAACATGTTCTCTGCTGAGAAATGGTATGTGAAGAATATGGGGAAATGAGTGACAGTACACTGTCAACACGATCAGACCAGAAGAGTAAAAAGTATTTCCAATGTTTCTTTTAAATTCGGATGTTGAAATGACAGTAGAAGGACAAAAAAGTCTGTTTCTCATTACAGAAGCTCTGACAACACTGCTGGGTTGATCCGAAAACAACACATCTCCTTGGACCTTTCCCCTCTGTTTTCCATGGTAACAGAGGGAGGCCATTTTACTACTCACAGAACCTCCCAAACCTAAATATGTTTCCACCAAGAGTAAATGTTGGAGGATAAAGCTCAACACAGTTCCTTCAACAAATACCTTTCTGTGACTGACTCCAATATGGATCGATGAAACTACCTGAATGAGTTGATGTGACTGGGGAGGTCGTGGAAGGTGTAGTAGGAAAGGGGGTGTTGAGGTACTTACCCCTTTAGAGTTGTTTTACAAGGGTAGTCAGTCACCCCCTGTCCTGTCCTGATCAGCCCTGGTTCGCTTGGAGGCGCTGGGGGGGAGGGAGAGATGAGGGGGCCCAAACTAGCCCCCCGTTTCCCCCTCACCCTTCGCATACACCAGCAACGTCGGACAGGAGCAGAACCGCTAAACCCCCCCCCCCTCCACATCAGAGTCTGCCGGTCCGGCTGGGGCACAGGGAGAGAACGGTAATGGGGATATTCCTCCTCAGAGGACACTACACTATTACTCTATTCTATAACATGAGTATTTAGTTATTTGTGATGGACTGATATTATATCAACTGTCATTAAGATAGATTGGACAGACAGAGATGATCTACCACCCTCTGTAGTATCCATCTACCTACCCAACAATCCATGAATGGCTATGTATTACACAGTCATAATAATTGCCTAATTCCAGAAGATGTGTGTGCGGTTTGCTAAGTATAGCATGTGCCTGGCTTACCCGGATCTGGTCCACGATCTTGCGTATCTGTGGTTCGAAGCCCATGTCCAGCATGCGGTCAGCCTCGTCCAGCACCAGGTAGGTGCAGCGCAGCAGGTTGGTCTTCCCTGCCTCCAGGAAGTCTATGAGACGCCCCGGGGTGGCGATGCAGATCTCTGTACCTATATGGACATAGGATGCAAAGTGTCACAGTTTCAAAAGAGACGCAAATGCATCAGAAGATTACTTCCAATACTTGTAGCTTTTTCAATCTTAATACTAGTAACTGAAGGGGAAGTGCAGAAAATTAAGCTAAGCTGGGGCCAGGGAGCCAATCAGGTTTTAGATCATCAGAAGTGGAGAGGTCTTGTCTGTAGTCGGCACAAACAATATAAGTAAGTAAGTAAGTAACTTGTAACAGCATTTAATTCAACCTGTAGCTCCTCACCTCTCTCCAGGTCACGTATCTGCGGTCCCTTGGGTGCTCCTCCATAGACACAGGTACTCTTGATGCGGGAGGTCTTTCCATAATCATGAGCCACCTGCTGCACCTGCTGGGCCAACTCTCTGGTCGGGGCCAAGACCAGGCACTGAGGAGAGAGAGATATCAATACATTCACTACCGTTTAAAAGTTTGGCGTCACTGAGAAATGTCATTGTTTTCGAAAGAAAACCATTAAAATAACATCAAATTGATCACAAATGCAGCGTAGACATTGTTAATGTTGTAAATGACTATCGTGGCTGGAAACAACAGATTTTTTTTATGGAATATCTACATAGGCATACAGAGGTCCATTATCAGCAACCATCACTCCTGTGTTCCAATGGCATGTTGTGTTAGATAATCCAAGTTTATCATTTTAAAAGGCTAATTGATCATTAGAAATCCTTTTTGCAATTATATTAGCACATCTGAAAACTGTTGTTCTGGTTAAAGAAGCAATAAAACGGGCCTTCTTTAGACTAGTTGAGTATCTGGAGCATCAGCATTTGTGGGTTTGATTACAGCCTCAAAATGGCCAGAAACAAAGACCTTTCTTCTGAAACTCGTCAGTCTATTCTTGTTCGGAGAAAAGAAAGGCTATTGCATGTGAGAAATTGCCAAGAAACTGAAGATCTCGTCCAATGCTGTGTACTACTCCGTTCACAGAACAGCGCAGATTGTCTCTAACCAGAATAGAAAGAGGAGTGGGAGGCCCCGGTGTACAACTGAGCAAGAGTACAAGTACATTAGTGTCTAGTTTGAGAAACAGACGCCTCACAAGTCATCAACTGGCAGCTTCATTAAATAGTACCCGCAAAACACCAGTCTCAACGTCAACAGTGAAGAGGCGACTCCAGGATGCTGGCCTTCTAGGCAGAGTTCCTCTGTCCAGTCTCAACGTCAACAGTGAAGAGGCGACTCCAGGATGCTGGCCTTCTAGGCATAGTTCCTCTGTCCAGTCTCAACGTCAACAGTGAAGAGGCGACTCCAGGATGCTGGCCTTCTAG
This sequence comes from Oncorhynchus mykiss, assembly GCF_013265735.2. Taxonomy (NCBI): domain Eukaryota; kingdom Metazoa; phylum Chordata; class Actinopteri; order Salmoniformes; family Salmonidae; genus Oncorhynchus; species Oncorhynchus mykiss. The sequence goes on along the minus strand of NC_048577.1, from coordinate 13,684,904 downwards.
GCAGAGTTCCTCTGTCCAGTCTCAACGTCAACAGTGAAGAGGCGACTCCAGGATGCTGGCCTTCTAGGCAGAGTTCCTCTGTCCAGAGTCTGTGTTCTTTACCCCCATCTTAATCTTGTTTTTATTGGCCAGTCTGAAATATGGCTTTTTCTTTGCAACTCTGCCTAGAAGGCCAGCATCCCAGAATTGCCTCTTCACTGTGTTTTGTGGTTACCTTTAATAACACATCATATATAGCTACAGCATACCATAGGTAGGTCTAAGCGCAACAGAGTTAAGTACACTATAGAAAAGGGCCAAAACATTCTAGTCTCACAGACATGAAATATATGAATAAGCAACAGTGTGCAGTTTCCAGTTGTGTACTCACAATAGATCCGTCTCCCCTCTCTAGATAGGGCTGATGGTTGATGTGCACAATGGCAGGAAGCAGATACTGCAAGAAAAGGCGCCAAGTAGTACAATGAGGTCATGAGGTATATGTCCCAATCTGACAGTCCAGGGACATTGGTCCTCATGTGTCAATATGTCTTTGTGTGTTGCAGCTGTCAAATGTTCCTCTGGGAGTTTATGTTTTTTTTATACTGCAGCTGTTGGTGTGTGTGTGTGTGTGTGTGTGTGTGTGTGTGTGTGTGTGTGTGTGTGTGTGACAGTAAGACAGACAGAGATGTTGCAGCTGTCGGTACTGTGCGTGTTGTTGGATTATCATGGCGTCCTTACTGCCAGGGTCTTGCCGGAGCCAGTCTGAGCGATGCCCACCATGTCCCTGCCACTCAGGGCCAGAGGGAAGCCCTGTGACTGGATAGATGTGGGCTCCTTGAAGTCCTGACTCAGTAGCACATCCATTACATACTCTGTCAGCAAAGATAAACAATTAAAGGAATAGTTAGCTATAGCCAGGGGTGGGCAAAACTTTTGGCTTTTGAAATTCAACTGAGGGCCACAGACCGATTTGTCAAACATACTATGTATTAGAGGTCGACCGATTATGATTTTTCAACGCCGATACCGATTATTGAAGGACTAAAAAATCCGATACTGATTAATCGGCTGATTTTTATTTATTTGTAATAATGACAATTACAACAATACTGAATGAACACTTATTTCAACTTCATATAATAGATCAATAAAATCACCTTAGCCTCAAGTAAATAATGAAACATGTTCAATTTGGTTTAAATAATGCAAAAACAAAGTCTTGGAGATGAAAGCAAAAGTGCAATATGTGCCATATTAGAAAGCTAACGTTGAAGTTCCTTGCTCAGAACATGAGAACATATGAAAGCTGGTGGTTCCTTTTAACATGAGTCTTCAATATTCCCAGGTAAGAAGTTTTAGGTTGTAGTTATTATAGGAATTACAGGACTATTTCCCTCTATACCATTTGTATTTCATTAACCTTTGACTATTGGATGTTCTTATAGGCACTTTAGTATTGCCAGTGTAACAGTATAGCTTCCGTCCCTCTCCTCGCTCCTCCCTGGGCTCGAACCAGGAACACAACAACAGCCACCCTCGAAGCAGCGTTACCCATGCAGAGCAAGGGAAACAACCACTGCAAGGCTCAGAGCGAGTGACGTTTGAAACGCTATTAGCGCGCGCTAACTAGCTAGCCATTTCACTTCGGTTACACCAGCCTCATCTCGGGAGTTGATAGGCTTGAAGTCATAAACAGCGCAATGCTTGACGCACAACGAAGAGCTGCTGGCAAAACGCACGAAAGTGCTGTTTGAATTCATGTTTACGCTATTGCTTCTGCCTACCACCGCTCAGTCAGATACTTAGATACTTGTATGCTCAGTCAGATTATATGCAACGCAGGACACGCTAGATAATATCTAGTAATTTCAATTTACCTTGGCTTACTGCATTTGTGTAACAGGCTCCTTGTGGAGTGCAACGAGAGAGAGGCAGGTCGTTATTGCGTTGGATTAGTTAACTGTAAGGTTGCAAGATTGGATCCCCCGAGCTGACGAGGTGAAAATCTGTCTTTCTGCCCTCGAACGAGGCAGCTAACCCACCGTTCCTAGCCCATCATTGAAAATAAGAATGTGTTCTTAACTGACTTGCCTAGTTAAATAAAGGTATACAAATATATATATATAAAATTTAATTTAAAAAACGGCAAATCAGCACCCAAAAATACCGATTTCCGATAGTTATGAAAACTTGAAATCGGCCCTAATTAATCGGCCATTCCGATTAATCGGTCGACCTCTACTATGTATTTAGTTTGACGTTCAAGAGCGGCCTGGAGTGTTTTAAAAAACAAAAACAATAATGTGACCTATGAGCCCCCCTCCCCTTCCCAATAGCCTATGGGGTTAGTGTTTTGTAAGCTTTGGCTGTGTTCCAAGAACTCTTTAAAATGGGTTCAACTTCCTATTCTCATCTCTTTACCGTGACGGTAGACTGCTGAAAAGGTGAAGGGACAGGCTATAATATGGGTTCAACAAGTGTCAACTGGTATCTACTGTTGTCTTCTTACGGGGAAACTGTGCTTGGTGGAAGCTGGTCATGGCCCTGGGGCAGCCAGTACCGCTGACTGTGATCTCCTTCTTCCTGCGGAACTCATCTATGTCATACTGCAGACACAGACAACAGAGAATGAATCAACAGGCTCAATAGACACACTATGGATAGCATCCTTCTAAGAACATGTGTATATATTGTGTTTGTGTGTGTACCTGAGTCATGCGCTGGAGCTCTGGGTGCTCGTTGTAGAAGTTCTTCTCAAACTTGGGCAGTAGACATTCAGCAAGATACATCAAACAGCATTCTAAGATATCCCCGTATCATATAAAAAGCACACTTTTGATAGATATTCCTACGTTGCTATAATTATATTTCACATGCTGCAGAAAATATCTGCTTACCCTTTGTCTCGTCCACGGTCTCTATCTCGGTCTCCATACGACGAACACCCCCTCATGTTTTCAATAAATTCTTGCTTGTAGAAATATTTAAAAGTTGCACGGTGTTGTGCAGTCTGAATCCTACAATTCCGTTAAGATAGCTTATGTTATAAGGAAAGTGCAATAAAGTTAAACACTTACTTACAAACACAACTTAAAAGGTAAGACGATCCCTGAAGTTATTGAACAAGCCAAAACAGAATTTTGTTTTGCAGTTGCTGCTGCTTCACATCACGTCACGTCAACTCCCCCAGTCACTCCCTCCCTGTGGACGTAAGGTTTTGTGTCGTAACCCGACATAAACAACATGCACGTTTCGTGTCAAAGGAGCGTAGGGCAAATGGAGAATTCGGCGTAGCCTACATTTACATTTTATAGCGTTCATGCCCTAATAATACTTGTGTACAGCTGGTGGCAGTAATACGTCTTGTGACAGTGAGTGACGTTCTTGAGGAGAAAGCCTACCAAAGAAGAAGAAAATGGAACCAGGAAGTGCAAGCTAGCTAACCATCTGTCTTGTGTAATAGGTCTAGTTTTCATGTTACATTAAGATAAATATGACATTATATTAGGTAGATTTATATTGTAGAAATAAATGCCTTTGCTAATACAAAATAGAAGAATCGAACGACCAGGTTCGACAGTCGATTTGTTCGCCAGATATCCGCATTTGCAGGTGAGTTGACTGGAGTAGCCAAGCAAACTATTTTTTATTTATTTAACCTTTATTTACCGGTGAGTTGACTAGTTAGCCAAGCAAAATAGCAGCTGTCATGTCGTAAGCAAGTTGTCCTTGTTGGAATTAATCACCATTTAGTAACAAATCACTTGCTCTTCATGCTATATTGACATTTTATTTTATACCATAGGAAAACGCCCGAGTATTTCGGTCCATGCCGGTTGTAGATGTCGACCCGAAGTGCCTCCTATACATACAGCAACGAGAGTTTGCAGCCACAACACCAGCGGACAGTGAGTATAAACTATAGTTAAATCAATAGGTCAGCCTAGCTTAACATAGTATATTGTTGCGTCCAAAGGCTACCTCTACACTGATAAATTGTAACTAAAAATCCGCTGCACAGTTTCCACGACCATCACGAAATGTGTCCCTCTGTTTCCCCAGACTCTGTCGCTGTCCTTGGTTCTGATGATGCAACCACCTGCCACCTAGTTCTGGTACGACACACAGGTACTGCAGTTCTCTATGTAATGTGTGTTTGTAGATACTATGATAGCATCAAGATATGAGCTTCTACTTCTAAAAATTCACCTTTCCAGAAACAAGTCTCTCACTGTTGCCGCTTGCTATAGACCTCCCTCTGCCCCCAGCTGTGCCCTCGATACCATATGTGAATTGATTGCCCCCCATCTATCTTCTGAGCTCGTGCTACTAGGTGACCTAAACTGGGACATGCTTAACACCCCGGCCACCCTACAAACTAAGCTTGATGCCCTAAATATTACACAAATTATCAATGAACCTACCAGGTTCAACCCCAAATCAGTAAACACGGGCACCCTCATAGATGTCATCCTAACTAACTCGCCCTCCAAATACACCTCTGCTGTTTTCAATCAAGATCTCAGCGATCACTGCATCATTGCCTGCATCCGTAATGGGTCTGCAACCAAACGACCACCCCTCATCACTGTCAAACACTCCCTGAAACATTTCTGCGAGCAGGCCTTTCTAATCGACCTGGCCGGGGTATCCTGGAATGACATTGACCTCATCCCGTCAGCAGATGATGCTTGGCTATTCTTTAAAAGTGCCTTCCTCACCATCTTAAATAAGCATGCCCCTCTCAAAAGAATTTGAACTAGGAATAGATATAGTACTTGGTTCACTCCAGACCTGTCTGCCCTTGACCAGCACAAAAACATCCTCTGTCGTTCTGCATTAGCATCGAATAGCCCCCGTGATATGCAACTTTTCAGGGAAGTTAGGAACAAATATACACAGGCAGTTAGAAAAGCTAAGGCAAGCTTTTTCAAACAGAAATTTGCATCCTGTAGTACTAACTCAAAAAAGTTCTGGGACACTGTAAAGTCCATGGAGAATAAGAGCACCTCATCCCAGCTGCCCACTGCTCTGAGGCTAGGAAACACTGTCACCACCGATAAATCCACTATAATTGAGAATTTCAATAAGCATTTCTCTACGGCTGACCATGCTTTCCACTTGGCTACCCCTACCCCGGTCAACTGCCCGGCACCCTCCACAGCAACCCGCCCAAGCTCCCACCATTTCTCCTTTACCCAAATCCAGATAGCTGATGTTCTGAAAGAGCTGCAAAATCTGGACCCATTGACCTGGCCAAGGCTTTCGACTCTTGTCAATCACAACATTCTTATTGGCAGACTCAACAGCCTTGGTTTCTCAAATGATTGCCTAGCCTGGTTTACCAACTACTTCTCTGATAGAGTTCAGTGTGTCAAATCGGAGGGACTGTTGTCCGGTCCTCTGACAGTCTCTATGGGTGTGCCACAGGGTTCAATTCTTGGGCCGACTCTCTTTTCTGTATACATCAATGATGTTGCTCTTGCTGCTGGTGATTCTCTGATCCACCTCTACGCAGACGACACCATTCTGTATACTTCTGGCCCCTCCTTGGACACTGTGTTAACTAACCTCCAGACGAGCTTCAATGCCATACAACTCTCCTTCCGTAGCCTCCCAACTGCTCTTAAACGCAAATAAAACAAAATGCCTGCTATTCAATCGATCACTGCCCGCACCTGCTTGCCCGTCCAGCATCACTACTCTGGACGGCTCTGATTTAGAATACGTGGACAACTACAAATACCTGGGTGTCTGGTTAGACTGTAAACTTTCCTTCCAGGCTCACATTAAGCATCTCCAATCCAAAATTAAATCTAGAATCGGCTTCCTATTTCGCAACAAAGCATCCTTCACTCATGCTGCCAAACATACCCTCGTAAAACTGACCATCCTACCGATCCTCGACTTCGGTGATGTTATCTATAAAATAGCCTCTAACACTTTACTCAACAAACTGGATGCAGTCTATCACAGTGCCATCCGTTTTGTCACCAAAGCACCATACACTACCCACCATTGCGACCTGTACGCTCTCGTTGGTTGGCCCTCGCTTCATACTCGTCGCCAAATCCACTAGCTACAGGTTATCTACAAGTCTCTGCTAGGTAAAGCCCCGCCTTATCTCAGCTCACTGGTCACCATAGCAGCACCCACTCGTAGCACACGCTCCAGCAGATATATCTCACTGGTCACCCCCAAAGCCAATTCCTCCTTTGGTCGTATTTCCTTCCAGTTCTCTGCTGCCCATGACTGGAACGAATTGCAAAAATCTCTGAAGCTGGAGACTCACATCTCCCTCACTAAGCACCAGCTGTCAGAGCAGCTTACAGATCACTGCACCTGTACATAGCCCATCTGTAAACAGCCCATCTATCTACCTACCTCATCCCCATACTGGTATTTATTTATTTTGCTCCTTTGCACCCCAGTATCTCTACCTGCACATTCATCTTCTGCCAATCTACTATTCCAGTGTTTAATTGCTATATGGTAATTACTTCGCCACCATGGCCTATTTATTTCCTTAACTTACCTCATTTGCACTCACTGTATATAGACTTTTTGTTTTCTTTTGTTCTACTGCATTATTGACTATGTTTTGTTTATTCCATGTGTAACTCTGTTGTTGTATGTGTCGAATTGCTACGCTTTATCTTGGCCAGGTCGCAGTTGCAAATGAGAACTTGTTCTCAACTAGCCTACCTGGTTAAATAAAGGTGAAATAAAATAAAATGTCTGTATTTGTACCATCTTTTAGGAAGTGGAGCTGCTTGCCTTGCTCACTGTGATGGCTCCAGCACGTGGAGTGAGGTTCCCCTCATCGTCAAAGCTGTCACATCTCTGAGCAAGGACCCTGCCAAGGAGGGCAGGTAAGAGATAACCCCCCCCCCCCACCCCCCCACCCACCCACCCCCCACACACGTAATTGTCCCCTTGCTTCTTTTCCTTCAGGCTGGAGCTCCACCTCGTTGGAGGTTTTGATGATGAGTCAAAGACGTCCCACAAACTCAGCCTTAACCTATTGTGTACGTAAATCTTCTTATCTTCCCTCCTGTTTGAATGCAACTGCCACAGTAGCAACACCATTATCAGGCTGCATAGAGAAACTACAACCCTTCTATTGTGTTTTGCAGCGGCCTTCCAGAGACAGAAAGAGGATATTCACCTAGAGACCTGCTGCATCACAGGTACATGTTTCCACTCTGTTATATTCTCTCTCAGCCTGTTTTTCTTTATACAACCCAGAGCTATATATGTAGAGAGTTTGGCTGCCATGTTAGCACAGGGGCCATGTTAGCACAGGGGCCATGTTAGCACAGGGGCCATGATCGAACGGCTGCCATGTTAGTGCCTTTTATTCTTGAAGTTTTGGTGATGTAACAATACGAGAGCACCTCCGACAATTTCCTATGAAATGACCCCCTGTAAACAAGCAAAGCAGGAGAGAGAATTTCATGTTTTTATTGATTCGCATTCCAAGTATCCAAGTCTGTACTGTGTTGTGTTGTCAACAAATTGCATATCTTCTTTCAGTGGACATCTTCATAGGTTTTGAAAACTATCTGAAATAAACAGCACAACGCGGAAGTGTCAATTATCACTTAGCAACAGCTATGGAGGAGGAAGTGGCGCTCTCGGAACGTTCAGACAGAAACCCTCATTGGCCCAACTCTCTGTATATCTGACTCTGCCCCTACCTATCTCGAGGCTCTTTCTCTTTTTTCCACTTGCAGAGATGAATGACGTCTTAGTGGACGGAGCGCACAGACCGGGTGTGCATGGCATAGGTACTGTACTGTATCTACACTGCAAATCAATTCACCTTTGTGTAGCAGACAGTTTATAATATGGCATTAACTGTTTGTCTGCAGGTATAAATATTAAAACAGGGGAGGTGTTCCCCGCCTCGTTCCCTTACAAAGGACCCGCGGAGGAGCTGCGATCAGCACGGACATTCACTGGGGGCCAGGTAGAGACTTGCGCATAGATATAGAACCTTAAATAAATCAAATCAAATCAAATTTTATTTGTCACATACACATGGTTAGCAGATGTTAATGCGAGTGTAGCGAAATGCTTGTGCTTCTAGTTCCGACAATGCAGTAATAACAAGTAATCTAACTAACAATTCCAAAACTACTGTCTTGTACACAGTGTAAGGGGATAAAGAATATGTACATAAGGATATATGAATGAGTGACGGTACAGAGCAGCATAGGCAAGATACAGTAGATGGTATCGAGTACAGTATATACATATGAGATGAGTATGTAAACAAAGTGGCATAGTTAAAGTGGCTAGTGATACATGTATTACATAAGGATACAGTCGATGATATAGAGTACAGTATATACGTATGCATATGAGATGAATAATGTAGGGTAAGTAACATTATATAAGGTAGCATTGTTTAAAGTGGCTAGTGATATATTTACATCATTTCCCATCAATTCCCATTATTAAAGTGGCTGGAGTTGAGTCAGTGTCAGTGTCAGTGTCAGTGTGTTGGCAGCAGCCACTCAATGTTAGTGGTGGCTGTTTAACAGTCTGATGGCCTTGAGATAGAAGCTGTTTTTCAGTCTCTCGGTCCCAGCTTTGATGCACCTGTACTGACCTCGCCTTTTGGATGATAGCGGGGTGAACAGGCAGTGGCTCGGGTGGTTGATGTCCTTGATGATCTTTATGGCCTTCCTGTGACATCGGGTGGTGTAGGTGTCCTGGAGGGCAAGTAGTTTGTCCCCGGTGATGCGTTGTGCAGACCTCACTACCCTCTGGAGAGCCTTACGGTTGAGGGCGGAGCAGTTGCCGTACCAGGCGGTGATACAGCCCGCCAGGATGCTCTCGATTGTGCATCTGTAGAAGTTTGTGAGTGCTTTTGGTGACAAGCCGGATTTCTTCAGCCTCCTGAGGTTGAAGAGGCGCTGCTGCGCCTTCTTCACAATGCTGTCTGTGTGAGTGGACCAATTCAGTTTGTCTGTGATGTGTATGCCGAGGAACTTAAAACTTGCTACCCTCTCCACTACTGTTCCATCGATGTGGATAGGGGGGTGTTCCCTCTGCTGTTTCCTGAAGTCCACAATCATCTCCTTAGTTTTGTTGACGTTGAGTGTGAGGTTATTTTCCTGACACCACACTCCGAGGGCCCTCACCTCCTCCCTGTAGGCCGTCTCGTCGTTGTTGGTAATCAAGCCTATAGGCTGATGTCATAGAGCCACTATGCATCAGATTGGCAAATTTGTCAAGTAGAACTAGAATGCCTGTCTACTGATATATTGTCTATGCTCTTGCACATCATCTCTGACACTACGTGAAGGATCGCTCTAAAGAAAGATCAAAGATGACACATTGAATGGCTTGTGGAGTGTCTGGATAGAACCCATGCGCCAGTTGCTAACTACACTTCATCAGACAGTCGCATAACATTGTAATTGTGTCTCCACAGATGGCTGATATATATGACTCGAACAAAGGAGTTGTGAAGATAGGCCCATGTAAGTGGTCCCCGAATCTGGATATTTCCTTCTGGCTGTCGCAAGACGATGACACCATCTTAAAGGTAAGGTGTAAGAAAATAATACATTACTAATATTGATCCCACAATCACTAGAACTTTAGTTGTATGTCCCTTTAAAAGCTTATTGACAACCTCTAATGTGTTATAGCCCTGTTTCTGTCAACACTGATACAATGTATGTTGCATAGTATGTTATCAGTATACACTGTGATATGTTACTCCTCCTGTTTTTTTCCCCCGACCAGTACCTATCCACGTCCCCAACGGCTGAGCCACCACACTTTGTCCAGCACATCAAGTCCACCATCCAGTTCCTCCTGGAGCACCCCAGTTCAGACAGCGTCTTCCCTGGAGGACAGCCCCAGCACTACCGCAGAACAGAGCAGGGGGACTGGGAGAATGTTAACCAGACATAAAGGGCTTGAGACCCTTCTCTAACCCCCTATTACTTTGACTTTCCCTGGAATCTGTCCGGAAATGGAATCACTCCTTAACTTCTGGAAGACAAGACACTGTGACCCTCCTCTTTACGCCATTGTGGGCATCACATGTTATTGTTTTTTTGACTTGGTACCAGTACTCCCTGTATATAGCCTCTTTATTTTAATTTTATTGTTGCTCTTTTATTTTTTACTTTTGTTTGTTTAGTAATTATTTTTCTTAACTGCATTGTTGGTTAATGGCTTGTAAGTAAGCATTTTACAGTAAGGTAAAATTGTATTCGGTGCATGTGACAAATAAAATTTGTTTTGATTTATCCGTGGTAGCTATGTACAGTACAGCACTGGGGTTCAATCCAGATAGCTCTGTATCTTTGGACTGTTTGTCTCATAGTTTACCAGACTTTTTTTGTATATGTCTTATTTTAAATCAACAATACAGACAATACAAATGTCTGCTCCCACAGAGAGTTCTCTGGTCAGAGGGTGCGCTTGCCCCCAGTCGCCCCGAGGGGCTAACAAGGCAAGGCCCCGGCCCAAAGAGATTTTCCAAGGGCTGGAAAAAAGAAGCCCGACTCGCGGGCAGGCATGAAGGAAAGCGCACCCATAAATACCAGGACCCAGCATGAAGCCAAACCACAAAACATAAATAACGAAAAGCAAAACATAGAATAATCACATCCCACCCTCACCCCTAATTGGAGGACATCAAACATTTGCCCTGTACATTTCTGTATATACTTATTTCAACACTCATAAATTCCGCCCTTCCAACAGCCACAGATCAACCCATCTTTCTCAATAAAATATTAATTCTACCATGGTGTCTCACTAGGGACTTGAACCTCCCCAACTGCAACATTTCTGCTGAAATTGCCTTAAAAATAAACATTGATTTAGTTTACTTGACTGGCTGGCCCCAGTGAAGACAGGACAGGTGGAGCTATATGTATTTGTCCCAAATGGCACCATTTTCCCTATTTAGTGCAGTCATAGGGCCATAGGGCTCTGGTCAAATGTAGTGCACTATGTAGGGAATGGGGTACAATTTGGGACAGATGATATCTTTCTATTACTGATGATTGTTGTTGGGATGTTTTAATTCTTGAGTTGGTGAAGGTCTGCACCCACGCGGTCTGTTGGATTGCACAATGTGTTCATCTGAGTCCTACTAGACTATTATCTGGTGTAGTCATGTTATCCAGTAGCTGTAGATGTACCCTTACTGGACAAAACATTAAGAACACCTTCCTAATATTGTTTCCTTTTGCCCTCAGAACAGTGGCTGCTTGCTATTTCTTTGTCACATTTTAGCTAGGCAGGTTAGGAGAATTAGGTTAAGGTTGGGGAAATGGTTAGGCTTAGCTAAAATGTTACAAGGAAGCAGAAAACATCCATGCAAAAAGGTCTCGAGTGGCAACCAATCTGGCCAATTAGCTTTTAGGTTTCTATACACTCACTTACGTTGATCCTCCCAATTATTTAGTAACGCCTACTTTCAAACACTCCATGTATGCACATGCCCATGACTCAAATTTGCATCAATGACTAAGGTCTGTCAGGATCGATTTTTCCTCAATATTGAACAATTTTGAAAACCTTTGAAAAACATTCTCATGAACCAGAAGTCCCAATAACATGGGTATGTGGCAGGTCTCTTAACTTAGTTTGAGAAAAGCTACAGGATTGGTTAAAAGATGGCTGAGTTATTGATAAATCAATCTTTATCAATGGACACATTTTCCTTTGTAAATTCATTTCACAGTGGCCTATCAACTTGAAACTGTTTAGGGCCACCAAAGACATTGCCATGATGAACCATCACAAGGAAACTACTGTATTAACAATTCACTTTTTTGACTATGTCATGAGTTTTAGTAAGGTTGGATGTCTTGCGTTTATAGCCATGGTGATCAACTGCACTGATGGAGCGGAAATCACAGAAGATATATGTGGTAGTTGCAGCAGAGAAATATTTGGGTGTGAGAGATTTTAGTGCAGAAGATCTACAGGAAGTTTTGAGAGAAGGGGTTCCATCATTCCAGGCCGATGGTCTGGTTTAGGATCGTTTAGGGCCAAAGTAGTAGGAATGGGGTGGTGGATTTGGGGGGATAGTGTATAGGTGCAGTGTTAGATGGTGGTGCAATTCAAGATTTCCCCATTCCCCTTTTCTTTATTTTAGGACCAATGTGTAATCCGCATTGTGAAAGGCAGGTAGCCTAAAGGTTAGAGTGTTGTGACAGTTACCGAAAGGTCACTGGTTCGAAAACCCAATCCGACAATGTGAAACATTTCTATGTGACCTTGAGCAAGGTACAGCCCACACATGGCCCCAATATGCAACACTGCATCTAGTCTATTTAAAATTCAGACGATTTAAAAAAGATAAATATATTAAAACTTTTCATTATTATTCCATGTTGATGTATTTTATGTCTTTTGAATTTGAAATACATACTGGCTCATTTTCCTCGAAGCCCACACATGGCCCATGTTTTCCCTTTGAGGACCCCAGACAAATAATGGTAATTCAATGCAACAAAAAAAGCTAACAATTTAGAATGGGCTGAAGATGGACTAGCCTATCAAGCATTTGTCAGAACTCTCCCATGACCAGTCAGCTGTTTATGTCTTGTAATGTGTCCTCTTACTATTATTTCTGATGTGGAATAAAAACAATTCCTAATAGATGGGCCTCCTTTGTCTTTGTTGCTCAATATCCATCCATTGTGTTATTGTTTCTTATAAATTGAGTGTTTTTCATTTGGTTTTTGATTAGATTGTTGGCTGAAAATATGTTTACATTTTGATCGCTAAACTATTTAGCCTTGGTATAGCCCAAAAGAGGGTCGCTTTTTTTTTACCCAGGTGTTTTTATTATTTGGTACATCCCATTTGCTGACCTGTACACACAAGATGGCAGCTTCGTTGGAAGAAGAATTTGAAGATGCGCCCGATGTGGAGCCTTTAGAACCAACATTGAAAAACATTATAGAGCAGAAATCTCTGAAATGGATATTTGTTGGAGGCAAAGGTGGCGTTGGCAAAACAACATGCAGGTAGGTCGATGCAAAATAGTGCTTTGTCACTGTTAGCTAACGTCACGAGCCAAATGAATGGCCTAGCCAAGTATAGATATCTAGCTAGCTAGCGTAGCTTGTTCAATACCGCTAGCCCGACGTTCAATTAATGTTTCTTTATTGACAGTCATTTACCATCAGCGTAGCTCTTATTTCAGTGGGAAACATAGTGAGCTAACGTTAGCTAGTTATATGGTTAGCTTAAATGACAATAATAGCTAGAAACTGTAGCTAACTAGTTAGCTAGCTGTCAAATTCATAACACTGTCATTACTTACTACGTTAGCTAACAATCCAGCGAGTTTTAAACAGTTTTGAACAATCTTTTACATTAACAGCAAACATCAGGTTAGCAAACTCCGCTATCTATCTAACGTTATCTAGCTAACTCGTTTTAGTTAGACACTACCATCAACTCAACATGGACCATCACTTTCAAACACCAATTTCAAAGTTCGGTGGTTAAATTTGTCAGTTTCATGCGAACCTGATTTTTATTTAATTGAGAAGACACTATGTTTCTAATGTAGTAATATATACATACGTAAACAATGTTTCTAACTGAAGGATTGATAAAGGTCTGTCTTGTTTGTCTGTGCTCATGTGTCTGTCTATCAGTGTTCATGTCTGTGGTCATATTTGTCTGTCTGTGCGTGCTCATGACATTCTGTCTATGTGTGCTAAAGTATCTGTCTGTCCTTTGCCCCCACAGCTGCAGTCTGGCTGTACAGCTGGCTGCGGTGCGTGACAGCGTGCTCATCATCTCCACTGACCCGGCACACAACATCTCAGATGCCTTTGACCAGAAGTTCTCTAAGGTGCCCACAAAAGTCAAGGGCTACGAGAACCTCTTCGCTATGGTATGTCAGCATTAGACCCAGTCTCTCTGCCCCAGTTTTTTATTGTCTACACTACAGACTGGTGATGTCGCTCTCTGCAGTATGCACACGCTTACTAGGTTTTGAGAATGAGTAGAGGCAAAGAGCTGGTTTGTCAGACTACCTCCTCACCGTCAATATATTCATAGAAGTCGACTTAGGAGCTTATGTTGACTAGAGGGTGACATTCAGCAAGCTTTGTTTGGAGAATGACACAAGCAAGACTGTAAACTTTTGATTCACACAATAGTTTGTTTCACATACACAATAGAAATAGAAAATCTAGCTGTCAGTATATAAAACAAAGTTCTGCAAGCAAAGTCTGTTTTACCCCAAGATGGAGATTTTCTCTTTCCTCCTGTCTTGCCCTGACCTCTGCTCTGTCTGTGTTGTCTGTGTGCTCCTGCAGGAGATTGACCCCAGCCTGGGTGTGGCGGAGCTCCCAGATGAGTTCTTTGAAGAGGACAACATGCTGAGTATGGGCAAGAAGATGATGCAGGAGGCCATGAGCGCCTTCCCCGGCATCGACGAGGCCATGAGCTACGCAGAGGTCATGAGGTACGGAGACACACACACAGAGGTCATGAAGTCAACACTTAATGGCTCTCCACATTAGTTATCGATACACATTATGCTTTGAATGTTTTTAAAAGTTCTTTAAATTCAGTCAATCATTGGTTATGTTCAGTTTCTGTGATAGAAGCAGGGTAGCCTAGTGGTTAGAGCGTCGGACTAGTAACCGAAAGGTTGCAAGTTCAAATCCCTGAGCTGACAAGGTACAAATCTGTCGTTCTGCCCCTGAACAGGCAGTTCCCACTGTTCCTAGGCCGTCATTGAAAATAAGAATTTGTTCTTAACTGACTTGCCAAGTTAAATAATAATAAATATCCATGTTGGTCTGTACTTGTGGTAGTAGAAATTAGTTGGGCTGCTGTTACTGGGCTTTATTGTCACCCGAATCAAATTCATACGTCTGGGTAAGCTTAACCATTTTCCTAAAATTTCCACGGCCATAATTTAAAAAATCCCCATCAAAATCCATCGGTTTAAATGAAAGATGTTTTTTTTTTGCATGGGCTGAGTCTCAATCCACCACATCCGCTGATATCGCACTTGCGGTGAAAAGTGGCAGAGCTAGAGCGGTGTTTGTCAGACCATTAGACATCCTGAAAATCGGTCTTCTCACGAATATGTCTGTAGTGTCTGAACGGTTTGGCCTACAAACTGAGACTCTCGATTTTGCTCTACAAACCCCCACAAGCATCACGGGACTCATCTGAAGTCGTTACTGCCTCTTCTGCCTGTAGGGGGGGGGGGGGGGGGGGGGGGGGGGGGGGGGGGGTTCTACTAAGCTAAAATAGATTTGTTTTAAGATGGTCACACCAAGGATCATTTAGCTATTTGAATTTTAAGACCCCTTAAGGCAGGGTTTCCCAAACTGTTTTGTTTTTTACTCTAACATTACACAGCTGATTCAAAGCTTGATGATTAGTTGATTATTTTAATCAGCTGTGTAGTTCTAGGGCAAAACAAAACTCTGCCTTAATAAGGAGTCTTAAAATTCATAATCAAATAGCTAAATGGCCCTTGGTGTGACCATCTTAAAATAAATCTATATTTAAGCTTAGTAGAACCCCCCCCCCCCCCCCCCCCCCCCCCCCAGCTTAGAAACTAGAGGGTTAATAAGGTTATATTGACTAACTCCAGTGTTCCTCAGTCATACTCTTTTCCTCTCCGTTCAGGTTAGTGAAAGGCATGAACTTCTCTGTGGTGGTGTTCGACACTGCCCCCACTGGCCACACGCTACGTCTGCTCAACTTCCCCACCATAGTGGAGAGAGGCCTGGGACGACTCATGCAGATCAAGAACCAGATCAGTCCCTTCATCTCACAGGTAAGGTCTACTAGCCCTAAACCAGATCAGCCCCTTCATCATCACAGGTAAGGTCTACTAGCCCTAAACCAGATCAGCCCCTTCATCTCACAGGTAAGGTCTACTAGCCCTAAACCAGATCAGCCCCTTCATCATCACAGGTAAGGTCTACTAGCCCTAAACCAGATCAGCCCCTTCATCATCACAGGTAAGGTCTACTAGCTCTAAACCAGATCAGCCCCTTCATCTCACAGGTAAGGTCTACTAGCCCTAAACCAGATCAGCCCCTTCATCATCACAGGTAAGGTCTACTAGCCCTAAACCAGATCAGCCCCTTAATCTCACAGGTAAGGTCTACTAGCCCTAAACCAGATCAGCCTCTTCATCTCACAGGTAAGGTCTACTAACCCTAAACCAGATCAGCCTCTTCATCTCACAGGTAAGGTCTACTAGCCCTAAACCAGATCAGCCTCTTCATCTCCTAGGTAAGACCTACTGACTGTTGATTTATTTCTGTGTTAAGCATGAAGCTCTAGTTGCTCTGTTTTTATTGACCAGAGTTGCTGTCTGAGTCAGTAGCATCAGTTCTCTTATTGTTGCCACTTGTGCATGATCCTTCTCTCTAGTTCTCGCTCACTCTTTCTCCCCTGTAGATGTGTAACATGCTGGGTCTGGGAGACATGAACGCAGACCAGCTGGCCTCTAAGCTGGAGGAGACCCTACCAGTCATCCGCTCTGTCAGTGAGCAGTTCAAAGACCCTGTAAGTCAGACCAACACCGACCCATTTAGAAACATCGATCTCCTTAACAATGCTTTACCAAACATCTTCGCTCTAGGAAAACATTGTGGTGTGTATATACACCTGCATTATGTACATTTGATTGATAACCACTCTACTTCACTATGTGGAGTTATTTGAGTATTGTGTGTTAATTACAGTTTTTGGAGTCCGTATAGTGACTGTCTCTACTTGTGTTTGACGCCTCTCTCCGCTCCTCCCCACACACCCTCATAGGAACAAACAACGTTTATCTGTGTGTGCATCGCCGAGTTCCTGTCCTTGTACGAGACGGAGCGCCTGATCCAGGAGCTGGCCAAGTGTCGCATCGACACGCACAACATTATCGTCAACCAGCTGGTGTTCCCCGACTCAGACCGGCCATGCAAGATGTGCGAGGCCCGCCACAAGATCCAGTCCAAGTACCTGGACCAGGTAAAGCACGGCATAAGTAGTCTTCATGTTGTCAATGGCAGTAGTCTGTCACCACGTGCTCTGCCCCTACAATGGTGTCCTAACCTTTATTTTCTGTCCCAGATGGAGGATCTATATGAAGATTTCCACATAATCAAGTTACCGCTGCTGCCCCACGAGGTACGGGGGTCCGAAAAAGTCAACACCTTCTCAATGCAACTCCTGGAGCCCTACATCCCCCCTACCAAGTGATTGACCTCTGACTCCCAGTCGCAGTCTGAACTCACCATCTCCGTCCCCCTTGACCCCAGCCTCACTCCTGCATTACAGCAACCCAGCAAGAACATCCCCATCCTCTTCATCTTCAGGAACCTAAACCACTACAGCAAGAACGACACACACACACACACACACACACACACACACACACACACACACAGGGGGCGGACAACACAGAACACAAGGACACACAACCACCTGCTCCTGTTGTAGGCCTACAGTCTAAAAGCGAAAGGAGGATCCACATGTGATTTCTCTCTCCTTTCACTTTTCTCTATCATTCTATCTATACCATTCTCTCCATCATATCTCACCAGGGAAAGATGAACTATTCCTAAAGAATTTAACTTTTCCCAGAGGAACACTCAAGGCCCCCCCCCCCCCTTTCTCCTCTCCTCCTCCTCCTGCCTCCATCCTATTTTTCCTTCCATATTCCAGCCTCAGTAATGTACAAGTGAAACTATCCCTAATGGCTGAGTTTGGTGCCGCTGCTGTGTTTTTCAGTATAAAACAGCTTTGAGACGATGGACTGCATCTTTGGTTTTTACCATGTGGTTTAATTAGACTGTATCTGTTTGGTTTGCATCTGAAATGGCACCCTATTCCCTGTATAGTGCATTATTGCCACACATTTTGACCAGGGCCCTGGTCAAAAGTAGTGCACTATATATAGGGAATAGGGTGCCATTTTGGATGCACATTCTGACTTCTTAATGCCCTCCATTGTGGGAATGGAGAATAATATGAGTCGTGGGAAAGTTTAGTCTGTTTTGGATGAAGGTGGGTGTGTGATGCAGGGTGAGGACTTACGACCCCAGGGTGAATAGTCATTATGAAGAGGGATATAGGCCTAGAGGGAAGGGTTTTCAGATCATGTTATATTTCTGTCCCACCAATCCCATCAGTCCACTGACCAGCCTTAGAAGAGCATTTGAATACTTGAGTAATAATAGCATGGACATACTTAACTACATTATTTGACCAAAATGTTGTTCTCACGCACCACATGTTTATGGTGTAAATAACATGGCCCCACCTACATTTAGTTCAGCTCTTGGATAAAGAAATTATATTTATTGATCACTGAGCAGTGTCATTCATCTATAATCTACAGTATCAGATGGCTACTTGTAATTATTTTATGCCAATGTCATTGTTTTCGCTACTCTAGGATGCCACTGAAGCAGTCTTTGTGTAAAGCTTTTAAAGTGCTACTTTTCTCTCTAGCCTGGTTGAACCAGACTGAATGCTGCACTCACCATTGAGTACAGTGTTCAGCCTGGGTGGGGGGGACTTAGCCTGGTTAAACAAATCTCTTTCTCCCTGGTCAAAAGTAGTGCATTTTATATAGGGAATGGTGTGCTGTTTCAGACACACCCTGTCTGTTGTGTAGAGGGCTCTCTATTTGGGTACACAGCGTGATGCTAGTTGGCTACTTGGCTTAATGAATGCCTTAATGCATTATAATATACAATTGATTACTGAATGTTGATTGGTCCCCTGTTGAAAGGTTGGTTCATTATTTAGCTCCTATTTAGACATCATCCAGTGTGGGATTTTTGTGTTGCCTGCATTTTTGCATTGGTGCACAATTGGCACAGCTTTTTTGATCCACAGGCAAAATATCCCACTAGCTGTCAATTTGACTTGTCATCAAGATAGTCACACACCAGAAGTGGTCATTATACTACCAGCTATAGCCCCATAATCTCTGCAGTAGCAACACAAGTCTTGGAAGGGTCCTTTTGATTTGATTTTGTCCATGCAATGTTATTAATGCTTCAAGTTATGCATACCCCCCCCCCCCCCAGGCAATTGTTAAACTTACTAAATAAAAAACAAACATGTCTAATTCGCAGGGAGATTGTTGGTTACGTGTTGTTATTTATTAACACAGCTTTCATAACCAAATAATGTTACGAACTACAATATAGACATTGTGATTGGGTCACAAGTAGGCCCTAAGTAGACTCTTGGACGCAGGCGACCCCAAGACGCAGCCGGGACACGCATGGATGGTCTGCGGTACAACATGCCTTGTTGAACAACAGATTTGTCTTGACAGGTCCTGACTTTGTGGGTAACTTCTACGCTCAGAACCTGCAAACAACAAGCCTCCTGTTGAGCTGACACGGTGTTTTGTAGAATGAATTCAAATTTGTCAATGGACTGGAAAAAAAACACTTGCCTCGTTCAAAAAATATAATGCACCATAAACATTTTCTAATATATGCACAATGTAATAAATATTACCATACTGTTACATGGTTTAGTCTTTTTTTTTTTATCAGTGGCAGTCTGACTATTTCCTATTTTCCAATACTTTTTTTTCTTCTAATTTTTACCCACTTGCGTTTTTGACATTGTGTAGCTCTCGGCAGGCTGTCGCTTGTGGTCCATCACCGATTTAAAATGCACTGTGCAGAAAAGCTCGCTCTCCCAGTAGGGGACATACACTAACGAGCTTCGTCTCCTCCAATTTTCGGGATTTGCCCCGGGGCGCTCGAACCACAGAACGCACTGCTGAGGCTCCAGCATCCAAGGATTACCCTCTACTGCTGCCTTCTTTTACTGTATGATGTATCGGCTGAATGGGTTACCAACGGTGGACGTAGAATGGTTAGTAGAGAATATCAAAGTTGTACAGATGTATTAGGCTATGGAATATGTAAGGGCTTTGATCGTGCGCAGCAATAATGCTAAGCGCGGAGATTGTTGATTAACCTGAACCTGCAAACACCCCAAAGATCCACTCACTGCACGTAGACTAGACGTAATACCATTTGTTTCATATCTGTCCTAAATTTGTCCATCGAACTAGGTGTTTTCATGGACTTTTACGCAAAGTCTAAATGTATTGTGTTCTGGTGAGGTGTTGGTGGATGGGAAGGGAAAGCTCTGGACACAATTCTGCAGTTGTCTGCTTAATGCTGTATGCTGTCGTCTGGACTCTCATACATAATAAGTATATTTGCCTCTCCTCGTCACGCCTTGAGCAAACTCGCAAAAAACCCAAAAAATGCATTGTACAAAATGTGCATGTTAATATTTCAAAATACTCTAACTTAATTTTAGAAACATTGTACACCAATACAATAATTTGCTAATAAGTGCTAAATATTTATTTGAGTGTACTGTTGCACCACTATATCCGAGGCATACTAATGAGGTAACAACGCCATTCCTGACATGACCGGACAGGTATCAAAATGAACGATAGCTAAATTAAATACAAAAACGTCACATTTCACAACATAACTGCATGGAATGGATACAAATGCAGGGCAAACGTTAATGCTGCCGTCTGGACTGTCGTACATAAGTATATTTGCCTGACAAAAGACATTCCCGTGAGAAAATCGTCAGAAAACTCACGCTGTCTGTACCTGAAAGAGAGCCTCTCACGCACCCAAAGCTAACCGTAGCTGGGCTAACCTCGCAAATTTGCAACTACAGTTGCTCTCGAAAATTATCCCCATTCACGCTAATATTCATACTAACAGTAGTACAACAACACTTAATAAATTATGATATAATTTTTGCTTGTTTTTTTGTGTGCATTTGTGAACACTTGCTAACATGTGCATTCAAAATAAACATAAACACATACCTCTCCTCATCACGCTTTGACCAAACTGAGGCGTAAAAGCATGGTTCTCGTAGATGACATCACAACATCAACACAATTTAGAAAAGAAATACAGTAAAATACTTCACTTTTGAAAGTATTGTAATAGATCTGAAAATAACCATAAATTAATGAATGAAAAATAAATATGAGGGATTTTCGGTGAAATACATAAAGTATATTTTACACCTGTTACATAAACAAAACTGTATAGGTATGATTTGTGGAGGGTTAGACATGGGTTTTCTTTCCATTTCCCTTGATTAATAGAAACAAAACTGTATAGGTATGATTTGTGGAGGGTTAGACATGGGTTTTCTTTCCATTTCCCTTGATTAATAGAAACAAAACTGTATCGGTATGATTTGTGGAGGGTTAGACATGGGTTTTCTTTCCATTTCCCTTGATTAATAGAAACAAAACTAACACAATATATGTTTTCCGAGATATATATATATATTTTTAATATGATAGATTAACTGATAGACGACATCATGACGGTCACCTACACCGCGCAAGTTGCCAATGCGCGCTTCTGCGGGTTCTCCAAACTGCTCCTAGCCTGGAGGGGAAGCATCTACAAGGTCTTATGGAAGGAGTTCCTTGCTTTCTTCGCCATGTACACTGCCATCAGTGTCACATACAGGTATGAGAGCCTTTGGCTACCAAGTTACATAATTATTTGAACTTTCCATTACTATTTGAAGATTTCAGATTGTTTTAATTGGTGCACATTATTATGTAACTTTTACCTCTTAAGATTCTTCCTCTTTGATGACCAGAAGAGGTATTTTGAAAAACTGGCAATTTACTGCAACCACTATGCCAGTCTCATCCCCATGTCTTTTGTGCTAGGTGGGCAATATTACTAAATCATTAACACAGATTATATTAGAATATTCTTCTATTCTATAAGAAAATACCACCATTCATTACAGAACCATTTGCTGCTGTTTTCCAGGTTTTTACGTGACACTGGTGGTGAACCGCTGGTGGAATCAGTACACCCGCATTCCATTACCTGACCGCCTGATGTGCGTGCTCTCCGGCGGCCTGCAGGGTGTGGACGAGCGCGGGCGGCTGCTGCGACGCACCATGATGCGCTATGCAAGTCTGTCCGCGTTACTGATTTTGCGCTCGGTCAGCACCGCGGTGTTCAAACGCTTCCCGACCATGGACCACGTCGTGGAAGCAGGTAAATGTGTCATTCAGATGTAGCTAAGAGACTGCCTTTGAGGAGATATTGCACTTTCCAGATGTCGCCTTCAAGGAAAAATTGCACTTTGCAGATTTTCAGAATTCAAACACAAGAAAGTAGCCTACAGTGTACATCTGGATACACCATACCACTTGCAGTTTTGTCCCACATCTTGTGGGACAAAACTGTCTCCAAAGGCTCCAAACACATACCTATAGTTTATGTAGCGGTCTAGCGGTAGCCCTGCCTGCAACTTTAATCAGTGTCACCCTCGGTCCAATTTCCTCTTGGCCTAATTAAGACATTGGGTTTCAAAGCAGTACATGGGAGTTCCGACCTCACCTGTGACAGATACACTCCCCTCTCCTCAGGGTTCATGACCAGGGAGGAGCGGAAGAAGTTTGAGAGCCTCAAGTCCCCCTATAACAAGTACTGGATTCCCTGTGTGTGGTTCACTAACCTGGCCGCCCTGGCCCGCTGTGAGGGCAGGATTAAGGACGACAGCACCCTCAAACTAGTGCTGGAGGTAGTCTACAATACAACACACATAAAGCGACATAGTGATAAACCACATTATGTCAATAGTTATATGACATGAATAAGCTGTACCCGACTTACATACTGACTGAACCTTACACAAAAACAATACATTCAACAAAAACAATAACTTACATTTGTGTGCTTGTCTGTTTATGTCGGCAGGAGCTCAATCATTTCAGAGGGAACTGCAGTATGCTTTTCCATTACGACATGATCAGTGTTCCCCTGGTCTACACTCAGGTTTGTGTGTGTGTGTGTGTGTGTGTGTGTGTGTGTGTGTGCATGCAGGTGATTGTATGTGCAATAATTGTCGAATTTTCTCTGTCGGCATCACTCATTCGGTGTCCTATGTTCTCGTCTCCACCATCCCTATAGGTGGTGACTCTGGCCGTGTACAGTTTTTTCTTCGTGTGTCTGATAGGACGTCAGTTCCTGGACCCCACACAGGGCTACCTGGGTCATGACCTGGACCTGTACGTCCCCATCTTCACTCTGCTACAGTTCTTTTTCTACGCTGGCTGGCTCAAGGTCAGTGGAAGTTCATTGTTGTGTTCTCAAGGTAGCAAATGGAAGAAAACCAGACTGAAACAGGGAGAGGCTACCAAAAACAAACATATTTTTTATTTATTTCCGTTGCAAATTGTTTTAAAACATTTCCCTTGCGTGCCCCAATGAACATTACCAATTTTTTGTATGTTTTTCAGGTAGCAGAGCAGTTGATAAACCCATTTGGAGAGGACGATGATGACTTTGAGACCAACTGGCTGATAGACAGGAACTTCCAGGTTTATATTGAATCACATGTATTGCTATCCTTCTCACAACTCCCCATTGTTATCGTAGATGTAATATATGCATGTATATGTAGTGGGTAATGCTTCATATTTGTGAAACTACAAATATACCACATGTAACCCGTAATAAGACGAAGCAATTAGCCCATTAAATGAATTAAATGGCTCCATAATATAGATCGCAATATGTAAGACCATGGTTAAACCATGTGCTATCAAGTATTGTATGTTTAGCGGACTAAGATCAAGGAATGGTCATAAAATCAAATATCAAAGCAAGTATAATTTAATAACTTTGTAAAATGAATGGTTTCACATACAAGGCATAACGATTAAGCTACAAGGCAATACTGACATTAACAAAGCATTAGTCTAGGCATAACGATTAAGTTACAAGGCAATACTGACATTAACAAAGCATTAGTCTAGGCATAACGATTAAGCTACAAGGCAATACTGACATTAACAAAGCATTAGTCTAGGCATAAAGATTAAGCTACAAGGCAATACTGACATTAACAAAGCATTAGTCTAGGCATAAAGATTAAGCTACAAGGCAATACTGACATTAACAAAGCATTAGTCTAGGCATAAAGATTAAGCTACAAGGCAATACTGACATTAACAAAGCATTAGTCTAGGCATAAAGATTAAGCTACAAGGCAAGACTGACATTAACAAAGCATTAGTCTAGGCATAAAGATCCAGTGGTGTAAGAAGTACCCCATTGTCATACTTGAGTAAAAGTAAAGATACATTCATAGAGAATGACTCAAGTAAAAGTGAAAGTCACCCAGTAAAATACTACTTGAGTAAAAGTCTAAAAGTATAAATCATTTAAAATTCCTTACATTAAGCAAACCAGACAGCACCATTTTCTTGTTTGTTTTTTAATTTATGGTGGCCCACTCCGACACTCAGACATAATTTACAAACGAAGCGTGTGTGTTTAGTAAGTCCACCAGATGGCAGTAGAGATGACCAGGGGTGTTCTCTTGATAAGTGTGTGAATTGCACCATTTTCTTGTCCTGCTAAGGAGCATTCACTACTTTTGGGAGTCAGGGAAAATGTATGGAGTAAAAAGTAGATACTTTTCTTTAGGAATGTAGTGAAGTAAAAGTAAAATTAGTCAAGAATATAAATAGTAAAGAAAGTACAGATACCCCCAAAACTACTTAAGTAGTACTTCAAAGTATTCCTGAGAGGACCATAAAACACCTTTGCACAGAGTAATTTAGAGTTCACCCTCCTGCTAAGGAGCATTCACTACTTTATACAAGTTACCACAGAGATCATCCACTGAACAAAAATATGAACGCAACATGCAACAATTTTAAAGATTTTACTGAGTTACAGTGCATATAAGGAAATCTGTCAATTGAAATAAATTAATTAGGGCCTAATCTATGGATTTCACATGACTGGAATATAGATATGCATCTGTTGGTCACAGATACCTTAACAAAAAGGTAGGGATGTGGATCAGAAAGCCAGTCAGTATCTGGTGTGATCACCATTTACCTCATGCAGCACGACACATCTCCTTCTCATAGAGTTGATCAGGCTGTTGATTGATTGTGGCCTGTGGAATGTTGTCCCACTCCTCTTCAATTCAATTTAATGGCTGGAACGGGGCAAATGGAATGGCATGAAGCACATACAAACCATGTTTGATGTATTTGATACCAATCCACCCATTCCGCTCCAGCCATTACCACGAGCCCGTCCTCCCCAATTAAGATTCCACCAACCTCCTGTGGTGCAAACCCACAGTTTCATCAGCTGTCCGGGTGGCTGGTCTCAGACAATCCCACAGGTGAAAAAGCCGGATGTGGAGGTCCTGGGCTGGCGTGGTTACACGTGATCTACGTTTTTGAGGCCAGTTGGACGTACTGCCAAATTCTCTTAAACGACTTTAGAGTCTACTTATTGTAGAGAAATGATCATTAAATTCTCTGGCAACAGCTCTGGTGGACATTCCTGCAGTCAGCATGCCAATTGCATCTCCCTCAAAACTTGAGACATCTCTGGCATTGTGTTGTGTGACAGAACTGCACATTTTAGAGTGGTCAGCACAAGGTGCACCTGTGTAATGATCCTGCTGTTTAATCAGCTTCTTGATATGCCACACTCCATGTCAGGTGGATGGATTATCTTGTAAAAGGTTAAATGCTAACAAACAGGGATGTAACAAAACAAAAATAAGTAAGCTTTCGGTGCATTTTTAAAATGTCATTTCAGCTCATTAAACATGGGACCAACACTTTACATGTTGCGTTTATATTTTTGTTCAATATACATACATATAGATAGCTTCAGAGTCCTCTTTAAGGTACACGTTTCAGATAGATACCAGACATGGATACTATAGCTTTATTTTATAGTAGTCAGTCCTCTGTAACAGAGAGATACATTTTGGCCCCTCAGGGGGGAAGGGCTGGCTAGTCCTTGAGCATTGTCCTTTGTGCTTTCCTTGTGTTACTGGCCATTTGCTATGCAGCTCCAGGTGACAGAGAGCACATAAATTAGGGCCGAGCCTACACTTGTACATGAGTGGGATAAGTACTTTTGAAACATTCAAAGTGAGAGAATAAAATGGTGGGGTGAAAGGAAACTTCAACAGAAGAGTTTCTTGGAACTTCCCTCATCTGAAACTGAAGAGGTTGAGTGTGTGTTTCCTTAGGTCTCCATGATGGCAGTCGATGAGATGTATGGGGATCTTCCCATCATGGAAAGAGACCGATATTGGAACGACTCTAACCCTCGTCCTCCCTACACTGCAGCAACTCTATTCGGGCTGCGCAAACCCTCCTTCCAGGGCTCCACATTCGACATGGCGTAAGTCTCTATTCTATTCTATTTTATTTTATTATATTTTTGGGGCAAGTGCAATACATTTCTACAATACACCTCAAATATGTGTTCACCTCGTTGCAACCAAGGATATTCCGTATGTGTGTCTTACAAGTCCAAAGATGATTAGTTGTATGTTTCTAACCTTGCTAACACTTCTGTATGGCCCTAAGGGCATTATTCAAGTTGTAGTGATTTGAATTGAGTCTGTCCCCTCCAGGATTCCCAAAGAGGAGATGCACTTCGCTCCCCTGGCAGATATCACTGAGAATGTGGAGTCTCAGGGTGGGGGCCACCACCCCAACATGGCCCTGTTCAACCGGCTCCTCTTCACTGCCCCGTCCCCCACGGGACTCATTGGAGGGGCGCTGCGCCGCACCTCCGCCCAGCTCCAAAGGTTCCGCCGTCGCTCCGGGATGTACCCGCCCTCGTTCAGTGATGAAGAGGGTGAGGACGAGGATGACGAAGGTGGGAAGACTTTGGGGCCGTCTGGGGGCTCGCTGCCGTCTGTTTTAGCTCAGGATACTCAGAGTACCATATGTAGTTGTGGAGGGGTGTTTAATGCTAGGACACCCCTCATGGAGGTACAGTTTGGGGTTGGGGTGGAGAGATGTGGGGACGCCCTTCAAAGCCAGGAAGAGATTATGGAAGAAGAGGAAGAAGAAAAGGATGAGGGGAACACCCAGAAGGGGGCAGAGAAAGAAAAGATGGAGGAAGGGAACACTGAGGTGACAGGAGATATTCAAAGCCGCATGCCACTGCTCCCATCACCCCTCCAGCCTTCCAGAGACCGAGGCCAAACATCCATCAGACAACCCCAGAATAAGACACCCAGACCAGCCTCGACAACCCCCTCCAGCCCCCTAGCCCCCAGAATCATCCACCCCCGTTCCACAGCCTGCTCCACCCAAGACCTTTTCATCTCTGAACCAATCACAGAGCAGAGCACAGTGATCCCCGCCATTCCCAAGCCGCCCATTGGTGGAGCCAAGATGTCTTTCCTCACTGTGCCGTCCTACAGCGCCCCACAGCGTCATAGGAGCGTCAGCATGGGGTCAGAGTCCCCATCGGCTCCGAAACGAGAAACTGCACCCTGTTCTAGCCAAAATTAGTGCACTACTTAGGGAATAGGATGCCATTTCAGAACCGGACTATGAGTAAGGGAGAACATACATACTTCTGTCCAACTGGGACCAACACATTACACTGAAAAGCTAGGTCATATATCACTGTAGTATGTTCATGAGAAATCACTGGTCTATAGATCATCTGCATGAAGTTCATCCTACTGATCAATCCACCCAGATGCTGCAAGGTTGAGCTGCAGCTTTCACTGTGTTCACCAATCTTACACTGTACATTTACTTTAGATGAATGATTTTTCACCTTGTTACGTTGTTATGAATTATAATGAATTATAATGAGGTAAATAAAAAGAAAAGACAAATCTTTCTTGCCATAGTTCCATTTCTGTTGCTATGAGACACAATAGCTTGGGATGACAGCAGATATGTGAGACAATACAGTCAAATAAAATCTGGAGAAAATGAGCGCTATACTGTAAGTCATGTTGATATTTGTTGAAAATCCATTGGCAACACATTGTAATAGTGATGTTCCTTTACTGTCCTATCTATTCCTTTAAAACTTTTAGATTCAAACTGAGATGGACAAAAAACGAACACCAATACCATTTGACCAGCAGGTGGCGCCAATGTTACATAAAATAGTTTTTTTAACGTCCAATATTTTTTTAAACAGCCACAAAAATCCCATCAACATCCTCTTCCAACGTTCCTTGTCCATCCAGTGTCAATCCCACCATCCCCAACAGAGGGACCTCTCCCTCCATCTCTCCCTCCTATCTGGGCTGTAGCTTGGGAGAGAGCCCCATGCCTCTCCTGCTCCTGGCCTGGGTGGACTGCCTCTGCTGGGCCAGGAAGGACTGGGCTTGGCCTGGAGGCCTGCAAGAGCCCTCAGACAGCCTCAGCTCCTGCTGCTGGAGAGTCACACACTGGAGGGGATGCATAAAAACGAATTTCTCATTCAAACAGTAGAGTCCGCTCAGGAGTGACATACACATGGTTTAACAATAACATTCAGTCCTCACTTTTCCAACTTTCTTCATTTGAAATGAGACCCTATACCCTATATAGTGGACTAGTTTTGGGGTAATGCACTATATAGGGAAACATTATCACACACTCACCATACTATACCAGTCTGTAATAGTGAGTTTTTCCTCTTGGTCTTGTCTGGACATGATCCTCTCATGTGAGTCCTGGAACATCAACAGATAGAGTAATATCAACATTTGATATTATAATATATATAATTATATATAATTAAGAGCATTGGGTGGTGCATTAAAGATTTGCCACAGATGATGGCGTATGACAAACATAGTTCTGAAATCGGGCCAAGCACTCACTTCTTTGACAGCTGTCATGATGACATCACAGGAAGTAGTCTCCTCTTCAGTCGTCATCGTCTAAATGTATCACAATGATGCCCATAAAACATCAGTACTCCAACCAAACCACAAAAATAGGGCCACTGACTGACCACTAGCCAAACAGCAACATCTAGCCAGAGAAATTGTATCACATTAACAGTCAAATCAAATCAAAATGTATTGGTCACAGATCCTCGTAAAACTGACTTTCCGACCGATCCTCGACTTCGGCGATGTCATTTACAAAATAGCTTCCAATACTCTACTCAGCAAACTGGATGCAGTCTATCACAGTGCCATCCGTTTTGTCACCAAAGCCCCTTATCCCACCCACCACTGCGACCTGTATGCTCTCGTCGGCTAGCCCTCGCTACATATTCGTCGCCAATCCCACTGGCTCCAGGTCATCTATAAGTCTATGCTAGGTAAAGCTCCGCCTTATCTCAGTTCACTGGTCACGATAACAACATCCACCCGTAGCACGCGCTCCAGCAGGTATATCTCACTGGTCGTCCCCAAAGCTGACACTTCCTTTGGCTGCCTTTCCTTCCAGTTCTCTGCTGCCAGTGACTGGAACAAATTGCAAAAATCGCTGAAGCTGGAGACTTACATTTCCCTCACTAAATTTAAGCATCAGCTATCTGAGCAGCTAACCGATAGTCCATCTGTAAATTGCCCACCCAATCTACCTACCTCATCCCCATATTGTTTTTATTTACTTTGCTTCTCTTTTGCACACCAGTATCACTACTTACACACCATCATCTGCTCATCATCATCTGCTCATCTATCACTCCAGTGTTAATCTGCTAAATTGTAATTACTTCACTACTATGGCCTATTTATTGCCTTACCTCCTCACGCCATTTGCACACACTGTATATAGACTTTCTTTTTTTCTATTGTGGAATTGACTGTACGCTTGTTTATTCCATGTGTAACTCTGTGTTGTTGTTTACCTGGTTAAATAAAGGTGAAATAAAATAATAAAAAAATAATAAAAAATGTTATTGCAGGTGTAGCAAAATGCTTGTGTTCCTAGCTCCAACAGTCCAACAATCAGCAACCCTTCTAACCAAAATAATTAGTCGCGAATCTAAACACTGATAAACACACTGACCTAACAGCTTGCAAGCCACTGCCCAGCCTCTCTCTTCAACCAAACTACTTTCTAGCCAAAATACAACCACAACGCCAAACACTAATAAACACACCAACCTTACATCCAGCCAGGCGCTGCCCCTCTCTGCTCTCTCTTCAGCCAGGTCCAATCCACATGGGGGGAAGAGGCCCTGGCTGGTTTTGTTCAGAGTGAGAGACAATGACGAGGTAGGCTTTGGTAGTCTGGCTCTTCCCTGTGGCCACATATGCTTTACTGCTGATCAGGGCACATTCAATATCGAACGTCCACATTCAGACGGTCACAGGGGGGATTTGTAGGTAAGCACCAGAAAGCAAGCATCCTGTTTAGATGGTGTACTTGTACATCCGGCTGTCTCATGCTACAGAAACAGGCGGTAGGCTCCTGCTGTATGGGCTGTTCTGACACGGGAAAAAGCCTTACTTGTCCAAGACTTACTTACCAGAAAGCAAGGCTGGGTAAAATATACAATCAAGTAACAGGTAATGATTCTTGTATTCTTGTACTATTTACTATACGGGTACATAGAATGAAATATGGCCATATCAAAAATCCCCAGAAATGTGTAGGGAAATCTCTCAGTAGTGATGGCACACAAAGCCAAGGATTTGTTGATGGTAAGAAGGCTGTAGGCTGGCTACCCTGTCCCTAATCTCTCAGGGATGGCACACAAAGCCAAGGATTTGTTGATGGTAAGAAGGCTGTAGGCTGGCTACCCTGTCCCTAATCTCTCAGGGATGGCACACAAAGCCAAGTATTTGTTGATGGTAAGAAGGCTGTAGGCTGGCTACCCTGTCCCTAATCTCTCAGTAGTGATGGCACACAAAGCCAAGGATTTGTTGATGGTAAGAAGGCTGTAGGCTGGCTACCCTGTCCCTAATCTCTCAGGGATGGCACACAAAGCCAAGGATTTGTTGATGGTAAGAAGGCTGTAGGCTGGCTACCCTGTCCCTAATCTCTCGTGGCCAGACTACTTAACATTATTGAGGATGTGGTCAAATTAGTCAATATTTTAGTTCTAGGTTAACCTAGATTACCCTGTGCCCATGACAGGGTATGCAGATCAGTCATATCCTTGGGGTGAAAAAGGGGCCCCTGTGTTTGAATCGATAATGCAACGTCCCCAACATGACCTAAAGAGCCGTGGTTTACGTCCATACATCAGCTTCCCCGTCAGAATTTAACGTCATTAGGTTCATTGTTGACGTACATGTAAAAAGGCCCCATCTTCCGCCAACTCTATCTTTCCACTTTAGGTGATTTCCAATGTTTTCTCCCTGACAAGCTGTGCCCGTATTATCCTTTCCGTGACCCCCTGTAAGTTCAATGGAACCACTGACTAGCCCCAAAAGGTCAACACTTATTTTGTTTAGGTAAATGCACATCTTCTTACTGCAAACTCTGGCTTTCACACTATAGGGGGTTTCCAATGCATTCTCCCTGACCACCTGGGACCGTTTCGTATGTCCCATGACCTTTCCTTCACAGAGGCGGTTTAATCAAGTTCAAGCTCTTTTCAATGTGTGCGTGTGTGAGGGGTGTGGTTATGGTTGAGTTTCCGTCATTAGGTGATAACCACACAGAACTTTCAGAGAATTCTGTGGTTGAGTCAAAAAATCATAGAATAGACTTTCTCTGGAATAGAACTGGCGTTGAGGTCAACATGAGGCGTATTTACTGAGAAACGTACAACTCTCACACCCTTTACACACCTTTGAAGTTCATGTTTGAATGTCTCTGGTCTAGTGGTGTGGTTATGAAGTGACTCCCCACAACTTTGTGTGAGAGAGAGAGAGAGAGGGAGAGGGAGAGGGAGAGGGAGAGGGAGAGGGAGAGGGAGAGGGAGAGGGAGAGGGAGAGGGAGAGAGAGAGAGAGAGAGAGAGACAGAGAGAAAGACAGAGAGACAGAGACAGAGAGAGAGAGAGAGAGAGAGAGAGAGAGAGAGAGAGAGAGAGGGATGGGATGAATAGAAACTTAGACAGAGTTTCTTGGAACTCCATGGTCTCATCTGAATCTGTTTATTCTCTTAGGAGAGAAAAACACAAGGGTGTGTGTGTGTGTGTGTGTGTGTGCGTGTGTGTTTGTGAAAACACTCCAAAAAACGCACACCATCAATTCCTGTCAGCTTAGACGATGAGTGAATATCTGTTGCGAAACCTTCCTCCCACAGAAAGAGCTACTGACTTCAGCCTTGATAGAAGATAGGATAAACATTGTGGACAGTGATAGTCACACGCTGAATAACAAAACAACAAACATCACTTTCTCTGCTGCTTTTATTCAAATTAATTATTAATGCTGGCATCAGCAAATTTTGATATTAAATATTGTGTTAGTTTACCCCAAAGTTGTGTCTACTTCCAATCTGTAGCCTGATTCAGCTTCAAGCTGGCAATATAAGGATTGTCCAATGAGGCTAATCTATCTGTTTCAAATGATTTCGCTGATACTCTCAGCATCAGAACAAACTGAACATTGCATCATCTTACTCTCCAGTTTTATCAGGTGTCCCTTTGTCAGTTGATTTTGATATTGCTGCTCTGGTTTACGGTAAAATGAGCAGTGCTGTGAGCTGACACTAGAGGGCAAAGTTGAACTAATAATAATATTCACTATTTTTATCGTGCTTTTCAATTCAAGTAACAAAGTGCTTCATATCATAAAATTATCAAATAAAAGTACTAACAAAGAAACAAAGACAGGAGGAAGTAACATTTGAAAGATATCTAATTCAAGTCATAGATAGCTAATCAAAAGATGTCTCATTAATATCATACAAATAATACTAACTTTAACTAGGATACCGTACTTCAATAACAGGTACAGTGAGTGATACTGTACTTCAGTCAAGACTGAACCTATCCTCAAACACTCATACTACTGTACAAACAGTGGCAAAATATGATCCACCATTTTGAGTAATGCCAGCGTACTCCACTTGTATTCCACTTGTGTCGTGAGACAGTCAAATGTAAAAGAGCATAAGAGATTGTACAGACTTACAATCTAATCCATCTGAGTTGTTGTTTACTATAGAAACAGATTTACACGCAACAACCAAGCTGTTTACCTAGCTAGCTCAGAACGTGCAGAACTCACGTACACACTAAGGCCCGAGCCCCAAATAGCACCCTGTTCCCTATAGAGTGCACTACCTTTGACCCGCCCCAATAGGGAATAGGGTGCCATTTGGGACGTAGACTAACTCTGTCCCCACATAAATACACTTCAGCTCCCTCTGGAGAGTGAGCAAATACTCCCTTGACTCCTTGCCAGTCTCCATGCCAGTCTCCATGCCAGTTCCCTTGCCAGTCCTGTGTTTGCTGTACCAAT
>NC_048577.1:13579219-13646719 GCF_013265735.2 Oncorhynchus mykiss | reverse complement strand
CACACTCACTCACTCACTCGCTCACTCATACACTCTCACTCACTCACTCGCTCACTCACAGACTCACTCACTTACTCACACACTCACTCACAGACTCAGTCACTCACTCACTCACACACTAACTCACACACACTCACTCACTCAAACACACACTCACTCACTCGCTCGCTCACGCACGCACGCACTCACTCACTCACTCACACACTCACTTACTCCCTCACTCAATCACTCACTCAGACACACATACACACACACACACTCAGACACTCACTCACACACTCTCTCTCACTCACTCACGTATGCAAACACACACTCACTCACTCACATATGCACACACACACTTTGGTATGCACATACACTCACTCAGACACTCAGACACTCACTCACACACACACACACATTCACTCACACACTAACTCACTCACTCAGACACTCAGACACTCACTCAGACACACACTCACTCACTCACACACACACACACACACACACACACACACACACACACTGACTCACTCATTCACTCACTCACACTTAGACACTCACTCACTCACTCACACACTCACACACACGCACACACACACACACACACACACACAAATTCACTCACTCAGACATTCACTCACTCATTCACTCACACACACACACACTCACTCACAGACTCACACACTCACTCACTCACGTATGCACACACACTCTGGTATGCACACACACACCCTGGTATGCACACACACTCACTTACGTATGCACACACACACACACACACACACACACACACACACACACACACACACACACACACACACACACACACACACACACACACACACACACACACAGAGAAACACTAACACCCAAAACATAAATTCACACACACACTCACGTACGCATACACATAAACGTTCTTGCAAGCACGTGCACAAACATGCACTTTCATAAACATACACCCTTATGAACATAAACACCTTATCTTTTTCATAAACACACTCTACCCAGCTCTCATACTGGCATAATGAACACACACACATGTCTGTTTTACTGTCCTTGTGGGGACAAAACAATTGATTCCCAATCAAAATGCTATTTTCCCTAACCCCTAACCATAACCCTTAACCCTTAACCTAACCCCTAAACACTAACCACAACACTGACTAATTCTAAATCTAACCCTTAGCCTAACCCCTAAACCCTAACCCCAACACTGACCCTAATTCTAACCCTAACCTTAACCCCAAGCCTAACCTCTAAACCCTAACCCCAACACTGAACCTAATCCTAAATCTAACCCCTAAGCCCAAAATAGCCTTTTGAATGAGACTGACAAAATTCCCCACATGTCTGAATTCTCTAACACACAGTTAACCACAGGAGCGTAACACCCAGTCAACTACAGGAGAGTAACACACAGTCAACTACAGGAGTGTAACACACAGTCAACCACAGGAGAGTAACACACAGTCAACTACAGGAGCGTAACACACAGTCAACTACAGGAGTGTAACACACAGTCAACCACAGGAGAGTAACACACAGTCAACCACAGGAGCGTAACACACAGTCAACTACAGGAGTGTAACACACAGTCAACTACAGGAGAGTAACACACAATCAACTACAGGAGTATAACATACAGTCAACTACAGGAGTGTAACACACAGTCAACTACAGGAGAGTAACACAGTCAACTACAGGAGTGTAACACACAGTCAACTACAGGAGAGTAACACACAGTCAACTACAGGAGAGTAACGCACAGTCCACTACAGGAGTGTAACCCACAGTCAACTACAGGAGAGTAACACACAGTCAATTACAGGAGTATAAAACACAGTCAACTACAGGAGTTTAACACACAGTCAACTACAGGAGTGTAACACACAGTCAACTACAGGAGAGTAACACACAGTCAACTACAGGAGTGTAACACACAGTCAACTACAGGAGTGTAACACACAGTCAACTACAGGAGTGTAACACACAGTCAACTACAGGAGAGTAGCACACAGTCAACTACAGGAGTATAACACACAGTCAACCACAGGAGCGTAACACACAGTCAACTACAGGAGTGTAACACACAGTCAACTACAGGAGAGTAACACACAGTCAACTACAGGAGTGTAACACACAGTCAACTACAGGAGTATAACACACAGTCAACTACAGGAGAGTAACACAGTCAACTACAGGAGTGTAACACACAGTCAACTACAGGAGTGTAACACACAGTCAACTACAGGAGAGTAACACAGTCAACTACAGGAGTGTAACACACAGTCAACTACAGGAATGTAACACACAATCAACTACAGGAGTATAACATACAGTCAACTACAGGAGTGTAACACACAGTCAACTACAGGAGTGTAACACACAGTCAACTACAGGAGAGTAACACAGTCAACTACAGGAGTGTAACATACAGTCAACTACAGGAGAGTAACACAGTCAACTACAGGAGTGTAACACACAGTCAACTACAGGAGTGTAACACACAGTCATGTAAGTAACAGAGCGTGTCATAAATCAACAGCTATGATGACCTCATTCCAACCCTCCTTATTGAGGTCCAGATGCAAGAGAGCTTCACTGTTCACTCCCCCAGTAACAAAACACATGACTGTGTATATACACACACACTCCTTTATGGAGTCAAATACACACAGACCCACGCGCACATACACACACACTTAAACAATGGCCTGCTGTGTGCAGCTGTTGTTGTCTGAGACAGAGAGGCCATGCAGGTGCTGTATACCTGTATGTCAAGCCCCACTAGCAACACACCTGGCAAGACATCACACCGCAGACCACCACATGGCAATACTCTCTCTCTCTCTGTCTCTCTCTCTGTCTCTCTCTCTCTCATACACAATAGCAGACAACCACAGCTCATAATTACCTATCCCATTCCTACTCTCAGAAAACTAAAACACAGACTCATGCATGCATGTACGCATCAAACAAATCCCATCCACAATAAATGAAGCCAAACATATCACGACCTCACAGTCACACACACAGTCAGATGGAAATCCATTGGATTAGGATCTAAGTAGAGCTAGAGATTTATGTGATCCTTGTGTTCCCACACAGTCAACAAACCTTAACACAGAACGAGCTGGTGTGTGTGTGTGTGTGTGTGTGTGTGTGTGTGTACTGCATAAGTGCCTGCGTGTGACTAACTACAGCCCTATAGTTTTGGTCTGTGGTACGCCTTATAACAGACAGTACAGCTATAAGACATGTTCCACTAGTCTAGGCCGTTGTTCTAGCCAATGACTGTTCCAACCCCGGAGTGTTTGGACCGGTTCCTGCCAGGTTCCTTGCCCCAGGTCAGGCTGGCAGTCTAGTTCTGGGATGGTTAGATGGGAACATGCCTTATTTTCCATGCCTATTTTATTTTCCACGGGTTCACCCCATGTTGGTTCTTGTCTTGTCTTGCTGCTAGCTGTTGTTTTCAGGCTGGATTTGCTGCTGTGTGTGTGTGTGTGTGTGTGTGTGTGTGTGTGTGTGTGTGTTTTCAAGCTCCTCAGGAGGAGCTAAGAGGTGATCTCATCTGAATCACCCCTCTCCACAACATTGTATTTATCTGACCAAAATAACCACCTCGGGTTGGAAAAACCCCACTCAAGACTACAGCCGCCCACAAAAATAGGCCAAGAGTTTCCAAAGCAGGAAGCTAGCAACTGTCTGTCTGTCTGTCTGACTGACTGACCGACTGTCTGGGTGTGTTGAGGTGGTAGTGAAGCTAGCTGGTTGAGTCTGAGTTATGAGACAACAGCTACAGGGCACAATAACTTGATTTATTGATGAGGTTCCAAACTCTTGACAAAGGCTTCATCATATCCGTCATGCTTAGATTGATTAATAATGTGCTAATGGTGAGTACTGACAATCTTGTTCAGGAATTCTCCTGAATTGAAATCTGCTCGAGCCTCAGTTCAATATTGTCAACTAAATGTATCATCATCATCATCAATAAGCTTCTATCACCTAGAGCCAGGTCTTCCTTCACTACCACCACCCTCATCAACATTGAGCTTCATGTTTTGGCTATGGACAGGAGGGAAACAGTGCTCTCTTACATTGCTGTCTGACTTTGCTTTGCCAACTCTAAGTCGACTTGAGGCGATAATTACGCCTATGCACCCTGAGGGAATCGACACACACTCACACAAACATTAACCCTCCCCATCTCCTCTAGAACTCTAGCGTGGAGGAGAAAAAAATAAACCAGCTAAAAAAAACACATTCCATTTCCCGTAAAACCGGGAAAGGGGGCCGTGAGTCACCGTGGAGCAGTCTTAAACTGTCCTGTTCTCATCAGGCGGCCGCTCTGAATGTCTCGGCGCGGTGCTTTTAACTTCAGCCGCTCTACTGGCTCCAGTCAAGTGTAGTCGTCGGCCCTCTCTCGCATTCTGTCCGCTTCCCATCCCGCGAATTGTGCAACTGCCACTACGTCTCCGACTATAGCGCTGCACTGTGGAGTTATGAATTTTCTGTCGTTTTTGTCAACGATCCAACGAAATCCCTTGTTTTGTTGGCCCGCTCTGAAGTGCGCTCCAAAGATAAGTGTCAACTTCACTAGGCAACATCATATATCATTTACAAAGCAGAAGTAAGTTTGAAGCGCCCATCGTATGAGGATATGCAAACAACGTGTACCACTACATGTCATGGCAGATGATGGATTACCACTTGCAATAGGCAAGTTCAGCAATTGATAAGAACATATCAATAGAGCAATGTACTCTCACGAGCATAATCTGATCCTAATAGGCTACTCACACAGACGACAGTAAACACATCAACCAGCCCACACAGATTTGCTATTGTTTGTCATTTAGAGTTCCAGTCCTTGAGCCTTTCTTTTCTTATTCTGTTTCCCCACAGTTTAATGGTGCCAGGAAAAGCATTACGGTAAACGGAACCTGAAAGGAACTGCCAAAGAAAGACACTCTTATGGGAAAACGCTTCAGTAGGCTAAAACACACACACACACACACACACACACACACACACACATACACACACACACACACACACACACACACACACAGTCTTTCTCTCTCTCTCGGAGTGCCCATGACTAGTATAACTGGAACCCCAAAACAGATCCAAACCCCCAAACAATCAAGTATTATTTTTTTCCATCCAACTCACACGCACTTCCCTGAATCACTGATTAGTCAAGTCCCGCTGATATACCCACTTCATACATTCAAAACATAGGGAACCGGTTAAGGAACCCAGTCAGGGTTCTGGCGAGGTGTCAACGGAGCCTGGGTTCTATTAGACAACTGCAGCTGCATATGACTGATTCAGCTTCAGGTAGATCACATAAATTGTTATGATGATTTCTGTTCATAATTAAGACCAGGGACCCGTGTGTGTGTGTGTGTGTGTGTGTGTGTGTGTGTGTGTGTGTGTGTGTGTGTGTGTGTGTGTTTGTGTGTGTGTGTGTGTGTGTGTCTGCCTGTCTGAAATACAATTTATGACTTGCCAAAGGAAATATGTACCCCTCCTTCCATCCATCCGTACCTCCCCTGCTCAATGTTTCCCCATGATCATCCCCCTCTATCTCTTTTTCCACTCTCTCATTCCTTTTCAGAGGATTTTATAGGCAGATTTATGTTCTACCCCCATGTCTCGCCCATTGGGTTTTAATGATCACATGTCAAGCTCCCTCATCTGGCCAATGTCCTCCAGCTGATACCTTTAGGTTCACTTGGGGCCAGATTCTCAGACACAGTAGTAAAAAACACACTCAATGGAGAATCTCAATTAAAAATGTTTTTCAGTCCAGGAACAACTTTTATCTGGGTCGGGAGAACTTACAAGCATACAGTAGATCCTCAGTGTTCATAGTTACATACAGTAGATCCTCAGAGTTCATAGTTACATACAGTAGATCCTCAGAGTTCATAGTTACATACAGTAGATCCTCAGAGTTCATTGTTACATACAGTAGGTCCTTAGAGTTCATAGTTATATACAGTATGTTATTAGACTTCATAGTTACATATAGTAGATTATTAGACTTCATAGTTACATATAGTAGATTATTAGACTTCATAGTTACATACAGTAGGTTGTGTCTCTATCCAGAC
The DNA here is from genome assembly GCF_013265735.2 of Oncorhynchus mykiss. Taxonomy (NCBI): domain Eukaryota; kingdom Metazoa; phylum Chordata; class Actinopteri; order Salmoniformes; family Salmonidae; genus Oncorhynchus; species Oncorhynchus mykiss. The sequence continues at coordinate 13,640,609 of NC_048577.1, read as the reverse complement.
AGAGATGCTGTTCTAAACCCAGACAGACCCAGACTGAGACACATTCCCCTCCTATGATGGAGATATCCCACAGGTCTGTACAACTCCCTGCCTTGACCTTAGTGCCTGTCTGCACACCCACCCACACACAGCAGCTCCAGACCCCTAACCATGCACCCAAAGGGGACAATTGTGACTCAGTGCGACTCACGCATAGGTCTAGTAAGAGGTGCAAACAAACACACACACACACACACTCATACACAGTGTGTTACTATACTTGTGAGGACTTTTTGGGGACCAGCAATTGAAAGTGAGGACCAGAAAGATGTCCTCACTTCTCTGAATTTTCGTTGGTTTGCTATTTTTGTGAGGACTTCTGGTACTTACAAGTATAGTAAAACGTGTACACACACACACACACACACACGCACGCACGCACGCACGCACACACACACACACACACACACACACACACACACACACACACACAGACACACACAGTGCTTCCAAAATGCCAAACAGCCAGCCTCTTACAGGCAGCCCTCCATCTCCCTCACTGAAGTTATCATGTTTTGATGATGGTGACCACTTGGGAATTTGGCTTTGCGTTAGATACCCTCCTACGCTTTCTGAGCAGAGGGGAGGAGGGGGAGGCGAGGGGGGTCAAAGAGAGGAGGCGAGGGGGAACAACTGATTTTGGCTGGAAGTTCCACTCCAGGTGCCAGAGGAGACACCCCTCCCCCCCTTACTCACCCCTCCTTCCCTTTTCTTCATGTGGTGGAATGCTGGGTAACTATTAATCATTTAACTATTAAACAACACAGTGATGTCATTGCCCCCACATCTTATTCTGTAGCCATAGAAAAAAAAGCTCACGTGGACCATTAAAGTGGCGTTGCTACCAGTAACAACACAAACAAACGGTCTAACTGGATGTGTAGAGTGAGCTCTAGGGGCATTAAAACCTAGGAATCACAATGATGTTTTTATCAGGTTGTTTCCTATAGAAGACCCACAATGTAATACACATTAACGCTTTCACCATTCCTCCTTCATATTATGAAAGCACCTATTGTCCAATTCTGTACCTATTATCATGATGATAATAGTGATACTTTTGTAGTATGTAGATGAGGTATTGAATGTTGAACAGTAGTTACAAAGGGGGAGGGATGTGTGTGTGTGTGTGGGTGGGGGGGGGGGGGGGGGGGGGATTGACTCATGTTCACATTTTCCAAGCAATAGAAGGAGAGACTGTTCTCTGGCCCATATGCACAAGGCAAGCTGAGGCAAGGAGAAAGAGTGGAGGTGAGAAGAGAGAAGGTGAGAAGAGAGAGAGAGATTTAAAGAGATTTAAAGACAAGGGAGGCTAGAAAGAGAGATAGATAGAGGAAATATATTGAGAAGAAGAATGAGAGAGAGAGATGGTGAGAGAGGGAGAGAGGACAGATTGATGTCGTAACACAGAGATGGTGAGAGAGGGAGCTACAGTGCGATAGTGTTTCAGCTGGTCTGTGTGTGTACTGCGAACATCCACGCGTCAGAACGAAGCTATTCCCAGACTCACACACTCACAAAAGCATTTACATGTGAGTGTCTGTAGCCCTCCATTTCTACGCGCACAATGTAAATCCAGGAGAGAAACTGCGTGCATGTCGTGATCTTTCTTTTTTTTGGTCTTCCGTCTTTTGATGTATTCGTTGCCATTTCTCCACACACTGCTTTGATTGGCTTTTGGTTGTTTCCTTGACAACAGATCTATATTGGTCGTATCCCCGTTGGCGTAGGGGGGTACACAGTCTAGGGATGCAGCACTACTACAAGTAGACCCATGAAGGCTCATGGCTGTAGAGATACACACCTTACACCTTACACATGGGTGTGGCAAATACCAGAACATCAGGACACTGGCATTGTATTTCTATCACTATAATGAGTTGAACTTAATCCATATCATCATATCATGACTTTCTTTTTCTCATTCGACATGAAGAGGCTTAAGAGTGCCGGCCACCACTCTACAACACCATAGCCAAGGTGAGCTGTGGTACCAGAAAGTGAGAGGGAGTGAGTGTGGCCTTTGAGGCCCCAAACACTGGTAACAAGAGACGTTGGCCCGGTTCCAATATCCATACTTGCCACTTATTTAGTTAGAATCTATGGCCATTACATTGCTTCATTCTAAGTAGTACGCTAGTATAGACACTGGAACGAAGCCACAGCGTATAAGAGGCCCCTAGGGAGTGAGCGTGGCCCCTGAGGACCCCAGACACTGGGAACAGGAGACATCAGACCGGGTTTATCTACAGTACAAGGTGATAATCACACAGAGAATTCTGAAGGCCCCGGTGTTGAGTGAATGTGTCAGTTTGATTTTCGGATTGCTTAACACCTTGTGTTGTCTTGACGTCATTTCGAGGATCTGGCAAGACACACACCCTCGTGACTAACCACCCACCTGCTGTGTCCGTAGACATTATGGTAACAGCCACGCTATTCAAATAGTTCTATCAGATGGTTTACTACCCCTCTTGACTTTCTACTGTTTATTAACACTCAGGCTTGGCCCTCTAATGCTTCGTTCATTTTAAGGGGTAATGATTAACATAGTTCATGATTAATGAGCTTAGACGCATTGTCCTTACTGTTATTGTATGATGTGTGTGTCCATGTTAATATTACACGTACATGGCTGAACACACACACACACACACACACACACACAAAGACATGTACGTACGGATACGCACACCGACATACACACACTCACACACCAACCCCCCCCCACGTCACTAACATGCTCACTCCACTACAGGAAATGGTAGTTTCTCCACTACTGCTGCATTTCACACAGGAAGTGAGGTTTGTGGCGAACTGTGTTTTTGGTGAATTATGAATGAGAAGCGTAGTGTCATTCAGCCCTGATGAAGGAACTGTTCGAGGGCTTTTTATTGATCATAAACCGGAAATCAAATCCGTCTGGGTTGTGTGTCTATAAGGCTCTGAGTGTGACCAATGTCTTACCTCTTCAACTTTTTTATTTATTTATACATTTTTATTTCACCTTTATTTAACCAGGTAGGCAAGTTGAGAACAAGTTCTCATTTACAATTGCGACCTGGCCAAGATAAAGCAAAGCAGTTCGACACATACAACGACACAGAGTTACACATGGAGTAAAACAAACATACAGTCAATAATACAGTATAAACAAGTCTATATACAATGTGAGCAAATGAGGTGAGAAGGGAGGTAAAGGCAAAAAAGGCCATGGTGGCAAGGTAAATACAATATAGCAAGTAAAACACTGGAATTGTAGTTTTGCAATGGAAGAATGTGCAAAGTAGAAATAAAAATAATGGGGTGCAAAGGAGCAAAATAAATAAATTAATTAAATACAGTTGGGAAAGAGGTAGTTGTTTGGGCTAAATTATAGGTGGGCTATGTACAGGTGCAGTAATCTGTGAGCTGCTCTGACAGTTGGTGCTTAAAGCTAGTGAGGGAGATAAGTGTTTCCAGTTTCAGAGATTTTTGTAGTTCGTTCCAGTCATTGGCAGCAGAGAAGTGGAAGGAGAGGCGGCCAAAGAAAGAATTGGTTTTGGGGGTGACTAGAGAGATATACGAGTATGAAGCGAGGGCCAGCCAACGAGAGCGTACAGGTCGCAATGGTGGGTAGTATATGGGGCTTTGGTGACAAAACGGATTGCACTGTGATAGACTGCACTGTGATAGACTGCATTCAATTTGTTGAGTAGGGTATTGGAGGCTATTTTGTAAATGACATCGCCAAAGTCGAGGATTGGTAGGATGGTCAGTTTTACAAGGGTATGTTTGGCAGCATGAGTGAAGGATGCTTGATGTTAGGTTGTTTATACACGTGCAATATCATTCTGCTCATCCAACCAACCCCACATCCTTCCCTCTGTATCCCCATTCGGGACACACAACCCTGGAGTCAAAGCATCTTCCCCCCTCCCACTGGCTCCCAGTCTATAAAAACAGAACGTGTGCTGCTCCCTCTCTCGCCTGTGGAAAGGAGAAGGTGAGGGGAGGAGGCGGTGTGTGTGTGTGTAGAGGGGGGGGGGGGGGGGGGTCCGCTTAGAGCCGCGCCATTAGACTGATTATAATTGGTGAATTACACAGGTGCTCGTTAGGCCTCGTTAGAGCTCGGCGCTCTGATGTGGCTTGTCGACCCAGGCACTTACAGATACAGAACGAAGAGGGATGGAGGAGGGGGAGTCTGTTGTCTTTTCTCTTTATGGCAGGGGTGTGTGTGTGTGTGTGTGTGTGTGTGTGTGTGTGTGTGTGTGTGTGTGTGTGTGTGTGTGTGTGTGTGTGTGTGTGTGTGTGACGACAACTATGGGTACGGTGGGATTTGATAAATGCAGAAAAATCAGCAATCAAAATAAACATTTTATCAAAGTGACCATATTATTTTTGGGAAGCCAATTTAATTCTGAGTTCGGGCATCTGAAGTTTGTATGTGAAAACTATTTCTAACATGCATACTTCACTGGCGCTAAAGAGGGAGGCTCTCGGCTGGTGCTAGCACATGCGCAGATCAAACACACCGCTGGAACGCCGATTAAGGTGTCCTAACATGTCCTAACAATTAGTATAGAAGGTGTTTTAATCAGCGTATGCTTACTTCGATTATGACCTTACATCGATGAAGATAATCAGTTCAATATCAAATTATGAATGTGCATGTAAACGTGATCATTGATGTAGCAAGGTGGAGTCGAGGGATGAAAACAAGTATTTCATTAGTGTTGTACACCTGTGTCTCTTCTCATTGATCCAATTTTTCTTCTTCATCTAGGTCAGATCCTACCCCTGGTCATAGAAGCCAGTGGAGGCTACTGAGGGGAGGACGACTCATAATAATGGCTGGAATGGATTAAATGGAATGTTATCAAACAGATCAAAGACGAGGTTTCCATGTGGTTGATACCATTCCATTGACTGCATTCCAGACATTATTATGAGCCGTCCTCCCCTCAGCAGCCTCCACTGATAGAAGTACAAAACAGTGCCTTTCTTTAATGGAGATAGAGTCAAAACAGGGTTAGGATCGTCACCTTTCTTTAATGGAGATACAGTCAAAACAGGGTTAGGATCATCACCTTTCTTTAATGGAGATACAGTCAAAACAGTGTTAGGATCATCACCTTTCTTTATTGGAGATACAGTCAAAACAGTGTTAGGATCATCACCTTTCTTTATTGGAGATACAGTCAAAACAGTGTTAGGATCATCACCTTTCTTTATTGGAGATACAGTCAAAACAGTGTTAGGATCGTCACCTTTCTTTAATGGAGATACAGTCAAAACAGGGTTAGGATCATCACCTTTCTTTAATGGAGATACAGTCAAAACAGTGTTAGGATCATCACCTTTCTTTATTGGAGATACAGTCAAAACAGGGTTAGGATCATCACCTTTCTTTAATGGAGATACAGTCAAAACAGTGTTAGGATCATCACCTTTCTTTAATGGAGATACAGTCAAAACAGGGTTAGGATCGTCACCTTTCTTTAATGGAGATACAGTCAAAACAGTGTTAGGATCATCACCTTTAATGGAGATACAGTCAAAACAGGGTTAGGATCATCACCTTTCTTTAATGGAGATACAGTCAAAACAGGGTTAGGATCATCACCTTTCTTTAATGGAGATACAGTCAAAACAGGGTTAGGATCATCACCTTTCTTTATTGGAGATACAGTCAAAACAGTGTTAGGATCATCACCTTTCTTTAATGGAGATACAGTCAAAACAGGGTTAGGATCATCACCTTTCTTTAATGGAGATAGAGTCAAAACAGTGTTAGGATCATCACCTTTCTTTATTGGAGATACAGTCAAAACAGGGTTAGGATCATCACCTTTCTTTATTGGAGATACAGTCAAAACAGGGTTAGGATCATCACCTTTCTTTAATGGAGATACAGTCAAAACAGTGTTAGGATCATCACCTTTCTTTATTGGAGATACAGTCAAAACAGTGTTAGGATCATCACCTTTCTTTAATGGAGACACAGTCAAAACAGTGTTAGGATCATCACCTTTCTTTATTGGAGATACAGTCAAAACAGTGTTAGGATCATCACCTTTCTTTATTGGAGATACAGTCAAAACAGTGTTAGGATCATCACCTTTCTTTAATGGAGATACAGTCAAAACAGTGTTAGGATCATCACCTTTCTTTAATGGAGATAAAATGTCAAGAACAATAATTAAAACATTTCCACCATAACAGGTGAAGACAGGCCTTAGGAAGCAAAGATATTTCGCATACAACCACTCTCCTGATTGAATGATAAGACACCCTCATTTCTAGGCCTCAGCCACCAGGACTACCAAGTCAGCTGCACAGCTGGGGAAGATTTCAAAAAAATTATATAACTCAGTTTAACCGTTTTGCTGCCGGACAGAATGAAAGTTTAACCGTTTCAGTGCCGAGCAGAATTGAGTCGTCTGTGGTCGCGGCTGAGCTCCCTGACTAAAAACATGCAGCCTTTCTCTCTCTGTCTTACTGGCTGAGAAGTTTCAGTCGCACCAGTACTGGTGTTGTTGAGGTCCGTTGCTCGGCCTCTCCCAGTCTGCTGGTGGTTGGTAACTAGGCTACGCCTGTCTCGGCTACCACTACCTGACAATTAGCATTGTCACTACTGCTTATTGTGCTGATGACCCAGAAAACACCTAGAGTACAACAGACTGATTAAGTATAAATGTAATATCACGGCACGAACAATACTGTCAACAGTGAAAATATCCTTCAGAATTCTTTGGCTTTTTTTCTCTAAATTCATCACTGCTAGTCGAGTTCTGAGAATGGGTGTTTATGACTGTTCAGGTACATCATCATGTGTGTTGAACAAAGTGTTGCTTAGAAAAAATAAGTGCAAGTAAGCTTTCTCTTTCAGTGAAAAGTAAGGGTGTAAAAGAAGAGAGAGAAAGAGTGAGAGTGACAAATCTGCTGCCGATTTCCTGAAAGAAGAAAGAGGCTTCACACAGGCTTCACCATGCCTAGCAGTGACGGTGTGTTTTCTCCCCTCTGATTGTCAGGGGATTCAGGGGAAAGTAGACCGAGCTCAGGGGTCTGCACAGACAGGCACCGAGCATTTGATGTGTGACCGAAAAGTGTGTGTCATGTTTATTTGGGGGCGTGTGAATCCGTGAGTCACTGGGGTGCACAGAGGGCCTTTATGAGTGGAAGTGTCTGTGTGTATATGTACTACGGTCCCATGTTTCCATGGGTTTTTTTTAAGTATGTTATCCATCCCGCATATAACAGTTGCAAGTGTGACTTTCTGAGATTGCAGATTTCAACTGACTGGTAGCCTGCTGTATAATTCTTATAAGTAGCAATCGATGCTTATGAACACAGACTATGTATATTGTGGGTACAAGCTGGTGAACCACTACTGATAAATAAACTGGAAGGCAGGGAAATCTGTGTTAGTTGGCATTAGTGTGGCATAGTGGTTAGAGTAGGTAGCCTAGTGGTTAGAGTGTTGGGCCAGTAACTGAAAGAGTTGCTGGATCGAATCCCCGAGCTGACAAGGTAAACATCTGTCGTTCTGCCCCTGAACAAGGCAGTTAACCCACTGTTCCTAGGCCGTCATTGAAAATAAGAATTTGTTCTTAACTGACTTGCCTAGTTAAATAAAGGTAAAAGAAATTTAAAAAATAAATCAACAGCAGTTGCTGATAGAAGAGAAAGTTAATCATTTTTCATACTAGCACTGACTTTGCGGATCAGTACTTTGAGGGAAAATTGACTTGCTACAACTGTGATATGTTGTCTCACCCAGCTATCTTAAGATGAATGCACTAATTGTAAGTGTTTCTGGATAAGAATGTCTGCTAAAATGACTCAAATGTCAAATGTAAATCTGTTGGTGCTGATTTCTGAAGTGTTTTCAATTGAGGTGTTTTGACGCAAAATATAATTGAATGGTAAAAACATAGTGAATGTAACCAGTCATTCAATGGACGGGAGAAGTGAATTCACTTAACTCTGCCCTGAGGAAACGTCATTAAATCTCCATCCCAAGCATGTGAATCAAGCTAGAGTAAAGTGAAATTGATGTTTGTTGAGCAGCATATACCATATCATCATGTCAATCATCACACACACACACACACACACTTATCTTCATTGCTTTATTTCCTGGAAGCATCAGGGGCAGTTGCTGATTCTAAATGATGATCAGCCCTGCATCTGAATGCAGCATGTCGCCCACACAGTTTCGGCTAAACTCACACCATCACACACACAGACAGTGTGTCCTCTCTCTCTCTTTTTAAAAGCCCATCCTCTTACTTTGTAAGATAAATGTTTATGCATTTCCTATGCAATTATGTAGGTTTTCACTGTCAAACAAATGACAAAGTGTCTTTATAAACACACACACACTCTCTCACCAACACACACCATTTCTTTGAAATGGGACTGCCTGGGGATGTGGAGTTGTTTGGGTTGTCAGACTCTAGAGCGCTACTGGAAATGACTGCTTTCACCTTTTGATTCTGATCACTGGAGTATTCTAAGTCTTATTACTTGAAGAGTATATATAGCCTCTGTGAATGCACACAATGGGGTACATGGTTAACATTTCACCATCTATCATTCAAATCACTTGCTGGGAAATACTGTCTGTGTCTGTGGGTGACTGACCTCCAAACCAAAGTACAAGCGCTCGCATGCCAGACGCAAGCTACCGTATCTATGCTAAGTAATTCTACTGCAATGGTTAACAGCATTTTTTAAACACTATTTCCAAATGGTCATTTTTTCACATTTAAAAGTAATCCTTAACACTAGAATAATACATTTAAACAATAACAAATCGTTTTCCCTGGCCTTGTTTTGCTGAAAAGCTAAGGGAGAGGGCTGGAGAAATGTAACCAGTCGAAAATTCATAGACAAAGCTATGGATGCAAGGACTGACCCTCCATGATATCAACCTTATAGTTTTAACTATGTTTTGAGGCTATACAGAGTTGGTTTACATTTAGGTTGTTTACAAACATTTGGGTAAAACAAAGCTTATATTTTGGGTTGTGATGGGGTATGACAGCTGAACTGAGCTCAAGAGGCAATTCTAAGTGATATACTTCAAGAATCAATGGGTATTTATCATTCATTTAATTCCATTTATTCAAAGATGCAGGAATAGGACAGTAGTAAAATAATATAAATACTTTTAATTAGGTTTGTGAGAGTGAGTTTTGCCAGATTATTTTTGTGTGCTAGTGTTGAGAGGTTTTCCTGTCTTCTTGCCACACAGGTCAACTCCACCATTCTAGGAAATGAAGATGTGGTATACTATAGCTCCATCCATCCAGCCACACCCAGACCAGTACCCCCCACCTCACATTCACTTCTGCTATTTCTCTAAAGATGAACCGTCTCTAGTACTAAGACCAAATACACAAGTATACGATTGGAAAACATTTACAGTGCCTTCAAAAAGTATTTATACCCCTTGACTTATTTCACATTTTGTGTTACAGCCTGATTTCAAATTTGATGTTTTTCACACCCATCTACACACAATATCCCATAATGACGAAGTGAAAACATGTTTTATTTTAATTTTGCACAGAAATATCTAATTTACTTAAGTATTCACACCCCTTTGCTATGACAATCCAAATTGAGCTCAGGTGCATCCAATATGCAAACAAGTCTCTCACCGTTGCCGCTTGCTATAGACCACCTTCTGGCCCCAGCTGTGCCCTGGACACCATATGTGAATTGATTGCCACCATCTATCTTCAGAGCTCGTGCTATTAGGTGACCTAAACTGGGACATGTTTAACACCCCGGCAATCCTACAATCTAAGCTTGATGCCATCAATTTCACACAAATCATCAATGAACCTTCCAGGTACAACCCCAAATCTGTAAACACAGGCACCCTCATAGATATCATCCTAACCAACCTGCCCTCCAAATATACCTCTGGTGTTTTCAACCAGGATCTCAGCGATCACTGCCTCATTGCATGCGTCCGTAATGGGTCTGCGGTCAAACGACCACCGGTCATCACTGTCAAACGCTCCCTAAAACACTTCAGCAAGCAGGCCTTTCTAATCGACCTGGCCCGGGTATCCTGGAAGGATATTGACCTCATTCCGTCAGTAGAAGATGCCTGGTTATTTTTAAACGTGCTTTCCTCACAATCTTAAGTAAGCATGCCCCATAAAACAATTTTAGGACCAGGAACAGATATAGCCCATGGTTCACTCCAGACCTGACTGCCCTTGACCAGCACAAAAACATCCTGTGGCGTACTGCATTAGCAATCGAATAGCCCCCGCGATATGCAACTTTTCAGGGAAATTAGGAACCAATATACACAGGCAGTTAGGAAAGCAAAGGCTAGCTTTTTCAAACAGAAATTTGCATCCTGCAGCACAAACTCCAAAAGGTTTTGGGACACTGTAAAGTCCATGGAGAATAAGAGTACCTCCTCCCAGCTGCCCAGAGGCACTGAACCTAGGAAACACTGTCACCGCCGATAAATCCAGGATAATTGAGAATTTCAATAAGCATTTTTCTGACTGGCCATGCTTTCCACCTGGCCACACCTACCCTGGTCAACAGCCCTGCACCCCCAACAGCAACTTGCCCAAGCCTCCCCATTTCTCCTTCACCCAAATCCAGATAGCTGATGTTCTGAAAGAGCTGCAAAATTTGGACCCCTACAAATCAGCAGGGCTAGACAATCTGGACCCTCTCGTTCTAAAATGATCAGTCTAAATTGTTACAACCCCTATTACTAGCCTGTTCAATCTCTCTTTCATATCGTCTGAGATCCCCAAAGATTGGAAAGCTGCCGCGGTCATCCCCTCTTCAAAGAGGGAGACAGTCTAGACTGCTACAGACCTATATCTATCCAAGGTCTTTCGAAAGCCAAGTTAACAAAGAGATCACCGACCATTTTGAATCTCACCACACCTTCTCCGCTATGCAATCTGGTTTCCGAGCTGGTCATGGGTGCACCTCAGCCACCCTCAAGGTCCTAAACGATATCATAACCTCCATCGATAAGAGGCAATACTGTGCAGCTGTATTCATAGACCTCGCCAAGGCTTTCAACTCTGTCAATCACCACATTCTTATCAGCAGACTCAACAGCCTTGGTTTCTCAAATGACTGCCTCGTCTGGTTCACCAACTACTTCTCAGACAGAGTTCAGTGTGTCAAATCTGCCTGTTGTCCGGACCCCTGGCAGTCTCTATGGGGGTGCCACAGGGTTCAATTCTCGGGCCGACTCTTTTCTCTGTATACATCAATGATGTCGCTCTTGCTGCTGGTGATCCTCTGATCCACCTCAACGCAGATGATACCATTCTGTATACTTCTAGTCCTTCTTTGGACACTGTGTTACCTAACCTCCAGACGAGCTTCAACGCTATACAATTCTCCTTCCGTGGCCTCCAACTGCTCTTAAATGCAAGTAAAACTAAATGCATGGTCTTCAACCGATCGCTACCAGCACCTGCCCGCCAGTCCAGCATCACTACTCTGGACAGTTCTGACTTAGAATATGTGGACAACTACAAATACCTAGGTGTCTGGATAGACTGTAAACTCTCCTTCCAGACTCACATTAAGCATCTCCAATGCTAAATTAAATCTAGAATCGGCTTCCTATTTCGCAACAAAGCATCCTTCACTCATGCTGCCAAACATACCCTCGTAAAACTGACCATCCTGCCGATCCTCGACTTTGGCGATGTCATTTACAAAATAGCTTCCCACACTCTGCTCAGCAAATTGGATACAGTCTATCACAGTGCCATCCGTTTTGTCACCAAAGCCCCATATACCACCCACCACTGCAAACTGTATGCTCTCGTTGGCTGGCCCTTGCTTCATATTCGTCGCCAAACTCACTCAGAGCAGCTCACAGATCACTGCACCTGTACATAGCCCATCCAACAAATTCATCCTCATACTGTTTTTTTTTTCTCCTTTGCACCCCAGTATCTTTACTTGCAAATTAATCTTCTGCACATCTATCACTCCAGTGTTAATTGCTAAATTGTAATTATTTTGTCAATATGGCCTATTTATTGCCTTACCTCCCTTATCTTACCTCAGTTGCACACACTGTATGTAGACTTTTTTCTATTGTGTTATTGACTGTATGTTTGTTTATTCCGTCTGTAACTCTGTGTAGTTGTTTGTGTCGCACTGCTTTGCTTTATCTTGGCCAGGTCGCAGTTGTAAATGAGAACTGGTTCTCAACTAGCCTACCCGGTTAAATAAAGGTGAAATAATCCTATACAACTTGAAACAAATTCATCCAGAATGATGTACCTGTAAATACAATTGTAAGCCTACATGCATAAATTGATACTAGGCTACCATTACTCTATGACTGGCAGTTGGCCAAGAACATAATGTGGACCAACATTAAATTAGTCACTCTAGAGTCTAGTCGACAACACTTCACAACGGCAGATGTTTAAAGTAGCATGACTGTGATGAGCATTGTTTCGGTGTGTTTGGAGTGGAGTGTGAGTTACTACTTACTCACATCTCTCCATTATTCACTCTCTCTGTTCTGCATTAGGTATGACATCATCACCATGACCCCTTCATAATGTACGCCCCCCCCCCCTTATCCCTGAGGTCACGGACATCTCCATGGCAACCCGTGACCTCTATAACCCTCTGTAGATACCACCTTGACATTGTGCCCTAGCAGACCAACGATAAACCCTGTTTAACTGCTATAATGGAAGAGTTGAGAAATTCATGGTGCTTTTCACCTTACAGCAGGGGTCTCAAACAAATGGTGCTCACAAACCAATTTAATGCAGGATGAGTTGTTTGAACTCTGGAATTACCTGTATTAGACCTTTGTAAAGGTCAGGGTTAAAAATGTAATGATAGGTCATTCTAAATGTGTGAGAAAAAAAACCATTCTGGTCTCCACCCTCCCTCGATATTCCTTACACAGCAATCGAAAACGCCTCATCTCTTTATGAAAAACACAATGGCAACCCAATTAAATTAAATTAGCATGAATTAAATCAAATGATAAATCCTGTACTTATAAGAACCTACTACCGTTCGCCTTTTTACAGACTGGCAGAGCGACAGTTAAGGAGATGGAAGAGGAAGGACAGCTCCATATGTATCGCGTCAGCCCCTGGGCCAGAGGGGACAGTATGGGCCGACCGTCTTTTCCCTGCTGCGCTCTGCGCTGCTCATTTGGCCTCCCCCTGTCTTGTGCTAAAGGTCTCTCACTGCTACAAGGCTCCTTAGCACTTCTCTGGGAGCTATGGAACGAGGATATGCAGATTCAACGCTGCATTCACTTCATTAAAACGATTACATACACAAAATCTAATTTTCCCACGGGCGGACAGATAACGACGACAGATGGAAAATGGGGATTGACAAAAGGAAGAGAGGGAGGGGTCGAATGGGGTGGGGTAAATTATTAAAAAAATAAATGTATCTAATTATAGATAGTGACCCCACGCACAAGGCTGACTAGCCCCTTTACTAACCTCTAACAACCGTCCTCTGACTTATTTGGCTGGTTCAGGGTAGTGAGCGAGTTTTCCGCTGTTGTCCTCGCGGGGACAGAGCCATACCTGACTCACCGTACCTTCCAGGCCGTTTCTGGTTCACTGCGCATGGAGCAGAGAAGACCTTGCCAGAGAAAAAGACATGTAGTGGGGAGTAGATGAGATTTGTTCTGGTTCGTTTAACTGCGATGGCCAGTGTTAAGTGTTTGGCAAGGGCCTGACTCAGAGGGTGAACCGGGGGCAAAAGATGAGGGAGGAAGAGAAACAGGAAGTAGAAATAGTAATTGTGAAGGGGGAAGTTCGGAACTAGGGGCATATGAGGAAGGAACGATGTAGGGATGGAGGAACTGGGGGCATTAGAGAAGGGAGGGATGGATGGAGGGAAGTAAAAAAAAAACAGTCATCATTGTGAAGGCCAAATAGACATCATGTTCCTTCAGGCAGCTTTATTGTTTTGTCCTTTACTAACTGAGGACTCAACTTTGGAGTAAGCGAACTAATGACATACAACGGACAGAGAACACAAACCCGTAGGTTTGATTTACAGTACATGATGGCAGAATGGAGACGATACTGTTAGTGATGGCACGCATAGGATACACCTCAGTGCAGAGCTCTTACTGAAAAAGAAAGGCCAAGCGGGATTTCAGATGAGTTTCTTTCACCCACAAATTCTGTGACTCACAATCAAATGAATCTGAATGTACATGCCTCTTTCTATTACCAAGCCATTTGCCGTGAGAAAATGCTTAACACTTAACCATCAATCTCTGTCTTGTCATCAAGGTAGTGCTGAGTGATTATTGTGCTTTGAGGTCGGTTCAGATAAAAAAATAAAACAAAATAACACCAAATGCATTATTAAATTACAAAAAAAATATTTTAGAGCTTTTTAATGGACATTCCAAAGATAAGAATGGTGAACATGCAATTGCTAAAACATGTCAAATATTCCATTGTCTCTGTCAGGTCCACATTGGGTAAGACATCAATAGTAAACAACTAAATTACTATTAAATCATGCAATATCTCAGTTGTTTATTTACAATACTTCGTTTTTATTTGACGACTTTCTTTTTTAAAATTCCTTAAAAGTCATCGTTATCTCTGCCCCCCATACTGTACTGTCTGTACTGTCTATAGTCATCCCATTTAGGGTGTGTTCGGAATTTCATTCTGGAGTTCCAGAGTGCGCTGGGCGTTCATAAATGTAGAGCGTTGTCAGATTCTCCGTTCGTAAATTCGGAGCGTTTCGCTCTCGGAGCGTACACTGGATGCTCTGGCCGAGGAGTAGGGTTGTTCCGAGCGTTCTGAGCTCACAACGGCAGTCAAGTACCCAAGCTAACTAGCTACTTCCTGTCACAAATGAGAGAACACCTCACTCTGACCATTTTACTCACCCTAGCAGAGCTGGTTATGTTGTTTTCATCATGTTATCCAGAGCGTTGGTGACTGTAACTATGCCGCTGGCAACAATTGAATTACGCTTCTTTTTACCCACATTTACTGACACCGGCCATATTCAACGTCTGAAATCGGAGTAGATAGCCAGAGTGAATTAACAAACACACCCTTAGCTAGGCTAGACTGCCTAAGCATGCTGCATCCTTTCCTCATTCTCTTTCAAAGCCTTGCTTGACCTTACCACTCTCCTTCCGTTCTCATACAATATCCTTCCATCACTCCCTCTCTCTCTCTCTTCCTCTCTCCAGCCCTTCCGCCCAGCCCAGGGCAGAGTGCTAGAGTAACACCCATGGCAGGGCAGTGATGTTTGGGCCCAGTGATGTTTGGGCCCAATAGTGAGTGACCAGGTTTAATTGCCCCTCTTTTCCTACAGCTCTGCCACAGGCCTCATGCACGCTCACACACACGCCTGCATCATGCTCACCACCGTGAGTGATTAACACCACAGGCCTCATGCACGCTCACACACACGCCTGCATCATGCTCACCACCGTGAGTGATTAACACCACGGGGCTCTATGGTTTTACTGCCTTTTTCTCCCACATTTTGCTTCCCATCTTTCACCTTCCTCAGAAAGCAAATGAAATCTGTCGTCCTAAATTACCCTCACTCAACAAAAATGACTAAATTGCCCGTATGAGCTGTGAACTGTGTGTGTGTGTTTGAGCATGCATGTGATGTGTGTATGTCTGTGTGAGAGAGCGAGTATGGGCTCAAGTGAGTCTGTGTGCTTATGCATGTGATGGGTGTGAGAGAAAGAGAGAGAAAGGGGGAAAGAAGAGAATTCTATTTGTGTTCAGGAGAAATCTTGTCTCAAAATAAAGTGCTGAAAACACCTGTTTTCTCATGAAATATTGAATACATTTTTGAGTAAACGGAAGCAAAACAAATATCCATGTCTATCTTGATAAACTGGAAACAGTGCACTTATATGACCACTCCACAACTCCCTCATCCATTATTAGGCCTATAACTAGTGAGTAATTACTTAATAATTACTTAATAACCACTCACTAAGTGGGACCCCCCCCCCCAAAACAAAAATGTCACACCATGTCACAGATCATAGACCCACAATGAACAAGATCCCTATTGATTTTTGACAATCTTCTTGGCCTTTTAATGAATGAGGTCAGACTGGTCAGTGACCTCTCTCAAGTCAAGAGTAGACCACTGCTGTGGTGACTGGGTCTTTCTCAATTCATATTTCCTTCATTCCTCACATTCTCGTCTCCTTCTCGAACCACATTTGCGGAGGATCCTTGTTCACTCCCCTCTAACCTTCTCCCCCAATGCATATTGAGAAGGGGATGTGGAGAAAAGAGCAAGAAGTCACAAGAGCCGCTATGCATCATGCTGTTCCTCTGAAGTTTACTCACTGACAGGAGAGAAGAAGGGCAGATGTAAATAAGGTCAATGTTTCATGTGTGTAGGGGTGACCTCTAATTGACATGTCCTGGGGGCTGGACCCATGGGCTGACCACCACTTAGGCTGAGCATTAGTTCCCATAAAGAAAAATATTAAGAGTCAGCATTGGCTTGAGAAAGATAATCAATGGAGATATTTCTGAAAACATTTCTCATGGGGAAAACCTTATTTTTTTTATTTTTTTCTAATTGCAGATACAGAATATTAATCGTATTTTTTTCCCTTTCAAATGATCACAAGGGATCAATTCATGTGGTGCAAATTTTATTGAACAAGTTGCCTAAAAATAGCACAAAAGGTCACAGAATTGGGTGCACAACAAAAGACATGGCAGATGCTCGGAAGTAAAGGTAAGCCTAACGGAAGTTGCTTTCCTGAATACAATTTTGACAGAAGTTATCAAACAACTTCGCTTATAACTTGAATGTTTCTGTCTAGCCACAACATCGTTATGGTGTTTCCCCTTCAAACTCATCTCATTATTTTACTATGAGTGTCTTTATAGTACAAACAATGCGCTTACTCATGAATTTACCTAGACGAAATATAACCATAACATTTGTCTGTAAATAATTAACACATTTTACTCATCACTTTATGGCCATAATAAATTGATAATATCTTAGACGCACTGAACCGATGATTTCAAGTCCAATCATAATACATGTAAGTCATCGATTATTGGCTCTTAAGTATTTTCTACTTAAGCTATCTTATCTATACATTGCAAGGTCTGTGGTCAAATTGTTGTCAGGAAATTTGTCAGTGCGTAATTGACATATGTCATATTTCTTGGCAAATGACACATTGCCATACCAAAACTGAGTACACATAAATTATATTAAAACATTCGTACTGAGCACATTTGCTTGTGCTGCAAAAAATCTGATTGGAAAAAAAATGATAAAATAATAAAAAACAGTATTTACGGCTTGAAGGAAATTACAATGAAAGTGTTTTTAAGAGTTATTGTCAGATATCGTTCTGTTCCCCTGATGGGCATACAGGTATAGACAACATAGTAGACTGCTACTCCACCTGAGGATATGGGTGGAAGGTTGGGACGAGTCGAACATGGAGATTGGACTTGGAGAACTCGGGGCGCGTGGGCGGATGCCTGCATCGTTCCATTCGACCGTTCTTCTATTCTGGATGAGAGAATGATTCAGACCTCATTACCATTACTCAGGAGACAGATACGTCTTTCTCCTCGAACCAAAAACAGGTGTTCGGATAGAGGGGTCTCCTGCTCTGTTGTTTTGTTGCTACCATCGTTTCTCAAGGTAAAACACCACCTGAGGCCAGAAAATAGCTGTTTGTCAGCTAATATTATAATACATTTAAAAGTCTGGCTTGGCCTTTACATGCGTAAAATACCAAAGGCTGTTACAAAAAAAGCCTAAACCACACTAAGTGTCATCGTGATGCTTACAGCAATTAATACGAAATAAAATAATGCTGCTTGGCCTCTGTCTCTGGGTAAAAGGAAAAAATAAAGACTCAAAAAGGTTGATTGTAAGAATAAAAAGCATCCCAAACCACTTTTTTTTCAGGTTTCATCGTTATGGGGTCAGCAATTCTTCTGATTTGGATATTCTGGACATAACTACTTTTCCACCCCATAATAAATTCATAACCATGCGTAAAATGAAAAGGAAAGACTCCAATACATGAGAAATAATAGGCCTACTGGCCTATGTGGGCCACAACCACTTTTTCACATGTGATCGTGATGGTGCCAGTCTTATTCTTGTTCTGAATAAACTATTTTGGACATATCGCACTACCTTGCAACTCTAGCCTCTGCTCTCCTCCACATCCCACCTCCCTCTGCTCTACTCGGAGTATAGCACGGCTACTCCGCCTCTTCCCGCCGGGAGGCCTGCTCCTGGAAGCGGTCCAACCTGGGAGTGGCTTCCCGCTTTTCACACGGAGCAGGAACTGATGCGCCAGGATAACCAAATATGGACTTGCTATCAATTTCGTTGCCATGACTCAGCCTTGCGCCTTGTCAATCGAACACTATTGAACACTGTGTGGATACAAGGCGATGGGAAGGGGAATTTGGCTACTGTTCAACAAGTTATACAATGACATTGCATAGGCTAAATAGTCGTGTTCTTAGCCTGAGGAATACCTATAGTTTTCTTAGGTAAATGACCCAAGCTGATGTAATTGTAAGGCAATCTTCAATCAGCTAAATGTGTCAGTGATATTTTCTGATATGGACCCTAATAGGCACAAAATACATGTAGCCTATCAATACATGTAGAGTACTGAAATGTATCAATATAATATTATATACAACTGGCAATGCCCCCTTCATAACGGTGTTATAAAGATAGCCCTCAAGATTATATCCACATCAATATATGAAGTCAAAAGGAATCCAAAAGTGGAGGTTCGACGCAAATAACACTACAATTTAACCCAGATAGATGTATAAAATAATTTACGTCGCCTATCACTTTCCACTCTCTCAAGTCTTGTTTATCTCAGCAGTTCCTGGCAACAACGTCATCGAGCAGCTGACGTTTCAGGGCGTGGAACAAGGGCTGGCCAATCGGTGCGTTTCTTGCACTATAAAGTGTATAAATTGCCTGTATCGCATGAACACTGGTAGGACACGAGTTTAAACCAGCGTGAAAACAACTAACATTCCAGTTCGCAAAGAAATATCAACGGGACGAAAGACTGTGTGGAATCCAATAATTTGTCACCGGACATCAGTTTGAATACAACGTTCAAGAAAAAAAACCCGACGACTATTGACTCGGTACAGTACAGTTCCACTATTTTGGAAGTTTTGCTCTGTTCTACATTGATAACTTTGGGCTTGATTATAATATACCTTCTGCGGAAACGTTTGGTTGCTGAAAAGACACTCGAGAGGGCTTGCCCTTTTTTGGACTTATAAATTCAGCTACTACACTGAAGAATTCCAGCAATATTTGAATAATGTCCACAATAATGGAACAGCCTTTCTATCATGACGACTCGTTTCTTTCTGCTTATGGTCATTCAGGCGCTGCCCTGCACGACTACAAGCTCCTCAAGCAGAACATGAACTTGAACTTCGCCGAGAACTATCGGAACCAAAGCCTCAAGGCTCAGCTGCGCAACGAGAGTGAATTCTATCCGACCGGGGGCGCATCAGAAGTCGGCTCGCTGAAGCTCGCCTCTCCTGAACTGGAGCGATTGATCATCCAGAACAGCAACGGTGTCATCACTACCACACCGACACCTGGGCAGTACTTCTACAGTAGGGGAATCACAGAGGAACAAGAGGGCTTCGCGGACGGGTTCGTTAAAGCTCTGGACGACCTCCACAAGATGAACCAGATGCCGCCACCGAACGTGTCCATCGGAACCGGTGGAGTCTCCACGTGCACTGTGGCCTCCACCGTGTTTGGTTCCTCCATGCAGCCGGAGCACCTGGAGTACACCACCCTGAACAGCTGTGGCCCTCACACTAACCTCACACCTGCAACCAGCAGCTACCCCTCCACCACCATCAGCTACCTGCCTCACCACCAGTACCAGCACCACCAAGCCGCGGCGCACCCATCCCACCACTTCCAGCACCCTCTATCCGGAGCAGGCATACACGCACAGCGATATTCGGGGCTGAAAGAGGAGCCCCAGACCGTTCCAGACATGCAGAGCAGCGACGACGAGTCAGTTTGCGGCTTGTCCCCAATCGACATGGAGAACCAGGAGCGCATCAAGGCCGAGCGCAAGAGGCTAAGGAACCGCCTGGCAGCCACCAAGTGCCGGAAGCGCAAGCTGGAGCGCATCTCGCGCTTGGAGGACAAGGTGAAGATTCTGAAGACAGACAACGCCGGGCTCTCCAGCACAGCTTCCGTCCTGCGCGAGCAGGTAGCTCAACTCAAACAGAAAGTTATGACACACGTCAGTTCTGGCTGTCAACTCATGTTGACATCCAAGATCAAGTCGTTTTGAAAACTATAAAACGATGGACTATAAAATAAACACTGGACAATAATAGGGAATACATTTGTTTTCCTTTGTTAAAGCAAATCAGAACTTACTGCACTGTTGGGACAGCAATTGAGTGAACTACCATTTGTGTTTTCATGTTGAAAATATTCAAAAGTTGGTTATGTTTTTTGCATTGTCTATTGGTTTCCAGGGTATGATGGACATGGGGAACCGCGTGCACAATATTAAGACTAATAACACTCGGGGCATTCTGAACAAGTTATATACAGTGTCCTCCAGTAATGACTTTGCCTGTTTACATTTGTTTTTTATTCATTTGAACTGTCATTTGTGAAATGCATTCCATTTATAAGTTATTGTTTTACGTCAGGTTGATCCTCACTGTCTTTTTTACTTGTACAGTATATATTTAAGTAAAATCTTAACATTTACCCTCGTCTATTTTACATTGTATCCTTTCTACATAACTACATTGACATTTCTCAAACCAACGAGTCCTATGAATTAGATATAGCATAAGCCTATATATTACATTTAAGCTATAGTGTTCATGACAAGCTTTAGTGTTAACATTATATAAGTAGAAGTAGGTGTGTTAAGATGGATACATAATTACATTGACATTTCCCACGCTAACCAGTAAATTATCAGGAACGGTTTCTGTTTTTAATCAACCAACACAGAAACGGGGCTTGACGTATCCGCGTTGTGTTGTTTGCCCTCTGACGTACATACGTATTGACAAATATGGTATTTTTTTGAATTACGTCACAGCAGGGGGAAGATTTCCGTGAACCCCCACCTACATTGCCCGTCAGTAGAGCGGCGCGTTTTCGAGAGACCTTACTACTAGACCATACTGTGCGTGTGAAGAGACGTTTGTCAATGGCAAGCATTTAAAGACGGGGGGAGTTTCCCTAGTCAGCCACCGCAGTGTTTAAGTTCCCAAAACAACCCTATGCGATACTAATGTCGAGATAAAAATACACGGGTCAATTTTCCAGCAAAGCAAACGATGTTCTTTGCTGATGTGAGAAAGGAAACTAAACATTGGTAGGCTACGTGGGAGTAACCTTGTACAGGTCTCTGAACAGTCAAAGTCTAATGTAACTCAGCAAATAGCCTTGCCAATAAGTTAAACAGGAAAAGTGTAGGACTGTTATAGACCAACTGAAGACCATATCATTGATATTAGCAGAGCTCGAGCAAAGTTCTTAATTCAACCATCCAAAGGAAGACATCCATATTACCTATCTAAACTAGAGCTCGGCCGGAGTTCATATCCTCCTAACACTTAGCCAATGATCTAGGGGAAGCAGGGTAGGGGTTGGCTGCGGAGAGCGGTAGGTTCTCTTCATTTATTTGGAGCCCAACTTCATAGAAAAGGTGTCATCTGATGACTGACAGTGCTTTTATAACGTAGCCTGCGTCAAGGAATCCAATCCAAGACATCCTACTGATGAAGACTGTGCTGGGAATTCTCCACATTACACAATCTTACAAAACCTTTATTAGATCACCACCTACCATTGTTGAAACAGATGTCAACGGATTTAGGAGAGAATCTGGCAACGTGGATAGAGCGCCACCTAGTGGTCAAAACTAAATTTCACACATGACAACAAACCACCTTCACTTAGTTTTATTTTTCAGACAAACACTGCCAACATGTAAATCATTATTTCCCCCATTTGTTGTTATTAATGTCTCGTGACAGTAGACTGAATAGTTAACAATTGTGAGGTACAAAATACTCAATGCTTTTTTTTTTTTTTTTTTTTTACACTTAAGAGCACAAACAAACACTTTCAGTGCATGGGACTAGAATAAACTTTCCACCAGTAGCTTACTTGTCATACAGATAGAAGTGTGGGAGTCTAACAAGTTCTTTAAAACCTATGTATAAGTGTGGGTTGGACACCAAGAGACTGTTGCTGAAGGGAGGACTTCCCATCTGAAGGTAAGTGCTAGGACATCTCAGGAGAGACTGAGCGTGGGTCAGAAATGACACCCTATTCACTATAAAGTGCACTACTTTTGACCGGGGTCCATATGCACTATATAGGGTGCCATTATTGACACAGCCTGAGGCTCTGTTGTGTTGTCACTGTTTGGAGAAGAACTCCTTGCTCTTCTGGATGTCGGGGACGATGGTGTCACTGCCTGGCTTCCAGCCAGCGGGACACACTGTCACAGGAAGAGAGGGACAAGCCCAGGATGAGTCACACTGACATGGAATATTCAAACAATGGTAAAAATTCCATGTTTTCCAAACACATGCCACATGTTAGAAAGTGAGCGCCCATATTAAAACAGACTAATGAAATGGTATTAGATTTTGTAAAGAGAAAATTATTGCTTGCTCTGATAACTGAATGACTTCATGCCTTTAAAAAAATAAAGGTGTTGGAAGTGTCCTGTGTGCATAGCAATGAGACTAGATCCAGATGCTGCAGGCACACTTTTTATTAATTTTTTTTTTAGAAGGGGCACGCATGTGAAGAATGTAGGGGAACAAAAATTCCAGGTCGCACAGGTAAATATTTTACAGCATATGCGAGTAAAGTTGTCGCACTGTAGAGCCCTGTGCTGGTTCTTGAAATAAGAACTAGGTAGCAAAAACGTGTAAAAACCTGCTAATCGCTTACCCTCTCCGTATTTGTCTGTGTGCTGGAAGGCCTGCACCAGACGCAGGGTCTCGTCCACAGAGCGGCCCACTGGCAGGTCGTTGATGGTGATCTGCCTCAGGATGCCCTTGTCGTCAATCACAAACAGACCCCTAAGAGAGTGAGGGAGAGAGGAAGCAGACAGTGAGGGTCAGAAAGCCACATGGGGCATCTGAGACTACATGCTTGAATCAATGTCCAATACAAGAGTAAAATCCAAAAGTCAGCCAACATGAAAGTGAATCAAATGCAAAATTAAATACATTAATTTAACAACCTTGGAAGTGCACACTAAACTTCAAATGGCACCTTTATATACAGAGGTTTCAAAAACACACTACTGACGGCAGTGTCGTAAATAACTGACCTGTAAGCGATGCCCTGGTCCTCCTTCAGCACTCCGTAGTCTCTGGAGATAGACTGGGTGAGGTCAGCCACAAGGGGGATGTTCATTGGTCCCAAACCACCCTGCTTCCTGGGGGTGTTGATCCTATAGGGAGGGAGAGGGAAAGGGCACAATGTCATCATAAAATCAAAAACAGCCCTTGTTTCAGCTTCATTAAAGAATGTAGTGAGCATCACATGGTAACAAAGTCAAATTAAGAATTCTGACATTCACACAGTAATAGTCAAAGTAAATGAACAATTAATGCAAATGTAAACTACATAGAGGGAGGATTCTAAAACCATTGTTGGATTGAGTCCAGTGACCGTTAGTTCTTCTAAGAGCTATGGCACTTATCACCACTAGGCAGTACAGCAGGCAGAGGCGAGATAGCCAGAGCATGAGAGTGTACTCAAAAGCCTGTTACATTTTTTACGATTGGCAGGTGGACAACTGGAGAGCATTTTACACAGACAGAAATGCACGGATACATTTGTCATCAGTTGAAATAGGTCAAGAGGCTGACCTTTCTGATCGAGGTGCAGGAATAGTCAACCCTATTGTATGTCGCCGTGCCTTTAAAGTTTCCATCAACAGAAATGACTAAAACAACCCAATGCTCAAAAGTCTAAACCAGTTCTTACCAGGCCAGGTGGCTGAAGTGAGAGTCTGTGGAGGCGCCTATCACCTCACAGCCGATCTTGCGGAACTCCTCGGCCTGGTCGCTGAAGGCCACGATCTCAGTGGGGCACACGAAAGTGAAGTCCAGTGGGTAGAAAAAGAACACCACGTACTTCCCTGGAGGCGACACACACAGGAGAGGAGTCAGAAGTGTGTGTTTGGGTACATGTAGGCCTAGTCTCTTGGAACAGCAATAACATTG
Organism: Oncorhynchus mykiss; assembly: GCF_013265735.2. Taxonomy (NCBI): domain Eukaryota; kingdom Metazoa; phylum Chordata; class Actinopteri; order Salmoniformes; family Salmonidae; genus Oncorhynchus; species Oncorhynchus mykiss. Next base: position 13,616,271 of record NC_048577.1, on the reverse strand, counting down.
AGTAGCTGATTTGGCTCCGGGTGCTAGTAGTGTACTCTAGCCTATTCTTTTGAAGATATGTACTTGCATCCTGGAAGGTGACAAGACCGTTACATTCTAGCCGGTCACAATATTAACTATTCTGTACCCTGTACACACACACGGCTGACTGGCCTTGTTAAAACTGCCGTCATGAGTAGTTCAGCATGGTTGTTAAAGACAATGAAGACCCTTAGTCTGATTAATCAGGCTGTAAAAACAAATTAATTGGTGTATACAGCCTGTGACGTGTGAAAATGGTCATTAAGCCAGAATGTTGAATAAAATCACATTTAAACTTGTTCTACCCCGCTGTCTGTGTAGTTTGTCCTTCAGCTACTCAAATTTAGACACAATACCCAGAGTAGTGTTATCAACCCGACTTTCAGAACACTGGTCTGTATAACTGTTTGTACTTCCGATTTTTGATTTCAATACTGACGCAATTTGCACATGACAAACACGTGCTCAATATGGCCTAGTCTAACCGAATCAAACCAAATGGAAAACACTGCTAGCTGATTGTGAAGAAACGAGCTGTGGTCGACTACTTTCGGTTACATTTGGACCTACCGGCGCCGAAAATAAGTCCTCCTCCTACCGCCAAAAGTACCAACAGCAAGTACAACCAGTAAAGTAATCTCAAATATAATTTTATACAACATTCTGGCTTGTAGAGACTACTGCCTCTTTACATCAACTTCTTTCAGACTGATATCCATGGTTGTAACCATGGTAACATTCTGATGCTTTAGCAACTTTGCTGTTAGATGGTAACCTGTAAACGACTGACCTGCCAATAAAAATAGTCATTTAGAGAAAATCATAAAGTCTTTACCCATGTAGTCAGACAGCTGGATCTCTTTGAACTGTCCGTCCACCACAGCGGTGGCTTTGAACTGTGGGGCCGGCTGGCCTATCTTAGCGTTTCCAGATGACATGGTGACAATGACAGCTCACTGGGAAAGACAAACGACCCAGCAAAGTCAAATAGTGAATCAATACAGCGTGGAACTTCATCTCAATATGGCAAAGCAAATAGGTTGGAGTCTAGTAGGCTATGGTCCAGGAGCCTCTCACTCCTTTGTAACAAGCATATGGAAAGTAAATCAGTCAAAGTAATAAAATGAAAAGTTTTAGACAAAATGCTCAAAGCTCCATTTTTTTTTACACACTGATCTTAATTCTACTGCAGTGCTGTGCTACCTACCTAGCTGTACAATGCTGCAGGATCAACTTGCCAATACCAAGCCTAGTCACATGCAAGGCAGTTGTTCTCAAGGCTGTGCGTGAGAACAAAGGGTTTACAGTGTAGCCTTGCCCAATGAAGAAATGTTATACTCGGTTGACATTCAACGGTCCTTGTCAAATAACTGTTTGAGCCATTAAAATACTAACGTTTCACTAAAGTGCCAGGATACTGATTACTACATAGTTGGGTTTGGAACTAACGTTAAGGCTAACGTTAACACTAATTTTGCACGTGACAAACTTGAAACTATAATGCCTATAAGATTATTAAATATAAATGTTTAACAATGAAACAACTCAATACTATTGTATGCATTCATTTACTAACCATCTATGCAGCTAGTTACATTACAACTAGCTAGCTAATTGGCTAACAAGGTGCCAATCCCCCCCACACCCACCAAACTGTTCAAAGGGACAAAGAACCAGTTAGTGAAACAGAGGCCACAAGTACAAGGAGGCTTGACCCACAATGCCTAGCTAACGCTAGTTGTTAGCCGGTTTCTTTTGTCTGCAACTATTTGCAACCACTGAAAAAGTAGCGACATGTTAGCAGCTGAAAATAATATGCAGGGAGTGATAGTCGAAGTATCTAATATATACTTACGTTTCTTGTGAAAGCACGAAAGCGTTTGTGTTGCGGTTTACTGCAATTGCATGAAAGCCGCTAATCCGGAAGAAAGAACTTTCCCTATACGTTTTAAAAGATTTTGTTTTCAAAATAAAAGTCGCCAGAGAAGTTGTTAAAATAAATGTCAATCGAATTAGAAAGCTTGTTGTGTGATTCATTTAAATTCAAAACACTTTCTGATATTACAATATGTATACACAAAAGTGTTGCAGTGGAATGACACCACATTCATTATATTATACTTTTTTAATGTTCAATCGATGGATTTAAAACAAGGACTTTTAATTTGTATGAGTAAATATTTTGACCCGGAAACGATTGCTGAAAATTATTCGCAGGCGCTGATGGTGGAACATGGGTTAAATTGTCGAGTTAAATTATTCAAGAGGATAATATTGTATATTTTCGGTCAGTTATGGTCTGTTTAACTAGTTAAGTTCTTAGCTACCTATCATGTCTTATTGTGAAGTATCCTCTTCTCTGACCAATCCAGTTTTCAACAAACCTAGCTATCTAGCCAGCAAGCTAACGTTAGCTAGCAAAGTGCAGTCATTTAGCTAACAAACTACAATACCAGTTTACGTATTATTTTTTGCTAAGTTGAGTCTGATAGCCAAGCTGTGGAGTTGTATTTTAAAATCGTTATGGCTAGCTATCTTGATATCTATCTTTCAATCTGAGCAAATTAACTCCTATCTCTGTTTACATCTATTTAAAGGGAACTCAGCTCAACTGCTGTTGCTGGTCTGAGTGCCATTCAAGAAGTTTGACAGCCCTCGAGTTGGAACTTACTGGTAACTTACATTAGGACCAAATCTGAGTGGTCTGAATTGACTGGATGCGGCATGCTGTTTCAGTTACTTTCTATTCTAACCAATGAGCTGCTAAAACATACACCATATGTTTTCTATCCATTTCCCCCCTCTCAATTATCTTATGTACGGAAGAAGACAACATCCTAGGCTAGTTCCATCTTCAACCCTGGAATCAAAGTCATCCAGTCACCCGCACTCATGGAGAACACAAAAGAAGAGGGTAAGAACAAAGAGAAAAAGAGAAGGTGTGCATGAATTATAGTCTGAGTCAGTTGGAACCATTTTTGATTAGAAGCATAGTTTTGCCTCAGATTCAGAATGTCTCTGGATTTACACTCGCACTCTTACTATTTCCTCTGCACCACTTCCTCTCTTCCTCCTCTCTTCCCTGCCTCCTCTCTCTCTTGTCCCTCAGCCCCGGTCCCGGTTATGTGTGAGGTGTGCGGGACCTACTTCGAGACGCGGCGGGGTCTCTCCAGTCACGCCAGACTCCACCTCCGTCAGCTCGGTGTGGCTGTCTCGGACAACAGCGGAGCTCCCATAGACTTACTCTACCAGCTGATTCAGGACAGGGACGGTTCCATGCACCCACCCAAACCCGTCTACTCTTCACCCAAAAAAAACAAGGGGTCGGGGACACTCATCTCCCAGAAGGAGTCCCCTCTTGTGGGTAGGGTCAAAGTAGTGACAACCCCACAGAATAATATATCCAAGGTAGCTCGTAAAGGGACAGTTTTGGCCAAGCCTCGGCAGTCTTCCATGTCGTCGTTCCTAACAGCAGGCAAGACACCATCGCCCTCAGGGGGAGCGAGCCTGGCCTCGGCCAAGCCTGCCTGGGCACCGCAGGAGACGGATGCCCCTCTCACCCTGGGTAAGTCTCAGCCTGGGTGTTTTCGATTGGAGTGGATATTTTAAGTGTTCCGTTATTAGATGTTTGTCACCAGGAAGTGACATATTAGGCCTATTATATTTGTGGAATTGAACGTTGTACCATTACATGTGTGACATTATTAACCTCAAGTATAACATGGCACTTTCTAACACCAGTCTCTGGCTCCTCCCCTGCCTCTACAGCGATGGACACCAATGACGAGGTGCATGTGTGCCAATTGTGCGGTGCTTGGTATGAGTCCCGCAAAGGCCTGGCCAGTCACTGCCGGGCCCACTTGCGCCAGTTCGGCATCACCGAGAACACTGAGACGAAAGGAGGACCAATAGAATTCCTCTATCAGATCATGGAAGCAGAAGACCTCCAACCTATAGCAAGTGAAGGTCTCAACGTCTATAACCCTTCTATGTCTTCTAACTCTAACAAACGGCCCTCCGGCTCTGGTTCGTCCACATCGCCTGCTAGACATAAAGGATCCCCCTCCTCCTCTCTTCACCAGCCTCCCTCCAACAAACGGCCCAAGCCCTCCGCATCAGAAGGAACTGCTCCACAGGATCATAGGCTCAGCACGGGTGAGTTTCAAGTTATTTTTAAAGGGGCAATCTGCGAATGGTACATCCATATAGTTTAAGTCATATTTGAAGTCAAATTTAGTCATTTTATTTTAAGTCATTTTAAAAGGATGTCACAATTCAAAGAACAGAACAAGAAAGATAAATTATAAAACCTCAAGTGATTCATCAAAAACATATTATTTGGAATACAGGTGAGTTCACCTGTGTGTTGTGCGGTGAGGAGTTTGAGAACCGCAAAGGCCTAGCAAGCCACTCCCGCTCTCACCTGCGCCAGCTCGGCGTCACCGACCTCCTGGGCAAGGCGTCGGCCATCGACACGGTCCAGCAGCTGGTCAGCAGCGGCGTGCTTGCGGCTGCTGCATTGGTACGACCCAGTAACACAACCACCAAGACCCCTTCTCAGTCTCCAGCCCCAGCCAGGTCTCCAGCTAGATCCCCAGCTAACTCCCACCTCAGCCCCTTGGCCTCCAGCCACAATCCCAGGTCCAAGGCCAAGAAGGGCTCCACCCTGGTCTATCCCAAGCCGGAGCCCCTGGAGATGGAGCTGGATGTGGGGTTCTCCAGTCCGCTTGGGGGGTACAGCAGCAGTAATGGATCTCAAGGTTCTCAGAAGTTGGCCAAAAATGGGCAGTCCTTTAACTCCGGTAAGATGTGGGTCCTATCTGATATAAACTCTGTGGTTTCTAATTTGTTTGGTGTCAAATTCCCTCTTCTATTTGTGTTTTTCTGTTTTACCATTGAATAACTGCACTCAGACCATTGACCATCCATTCAGTCAAAGCAGCATAGCTAAATGCAGAGACATGTCAAGGGACAAATTCCTCCCTTCCTTTCCCTTCCCCAGGTTCAGACCAGGAGCTCATGATCACCTGTGAATTCTGTGGCCAGTTCTTTGACAGCCGCAAGGCCCTGTCCTGCCATGCCCGCTCCCACCTGCGCCAGCTGGGAGTCATGTGGTCTGTCAACGAGTCGCCCATCGACTTGCTGAGAGACATCCTGCTGAAGGAGGGCAGTGCCAATGCCACCCAGGTGAGTGCATGTATGTGTGCAGTCCATTTGGCAATAGAGGTCACGTCAATATCTCATCATGTGCTACCTACCGGCTGCGGTTGTGCCCTCGAGCAAGGCACTAAGGGGCGAATCATAACTTCTGCTTAAAGGGTAACTCTCAACCCCAATTTCAGCCCAACCCCTTCAAATGTAAAAAAAAATGTATTGAGGTGAGAAGTTGTGGGTGGGGGGAATTTGTTCATAAATATTAATTTTGAGGGTAGGTAAACGTAGTTGAACCTGATCCCAACACTTTCTCACTAAAATATACTTACCAGAAGTCCACTGGCACGCTCTGATAATAAAATGATGTGCGCCGCAAGCAAATATGACTCTGGACAGTTAATACCTGCAAAACAAGTCCTCAACTGGCAGCTTCATTAAATAGTACTCGCAAAACACCAGTCTCAACGTCAACAGTGAAGAGGTGACTCCGGGATGCTGGCCTTCTAGGCAGAGTTGCAAAGAAAAAGCCATATCTCAGATTGGCCAATAAATTAAAAGATTAAGATGGGCAAAAGAACACAGACACTGGACAGAGATGGCTTTTTCTTTGCAACTCTCCCTAGAAGGCAAGCATCCCGGAGTCGCCTCTTCACTGTTGATGTTGAGACTGGTGATTTGCGGGTACTATTTAATGAAGCTGCCAGTTGAGGACTTGTGAGGCGTCTGTTTCTAAACTAGACACTCTTATGTACTTGTCCTCTTGCTCAGTTGTGTACCGGGGCCTCCCACTCCCCTTTCTATTCTGGTTAGAGCCAGTTTGCGCTGTTCTGTGAAGGGAGTAGTGAACAGCATTGTATGATATCTTCAGTTTCTTGACAATTTCTCGCATGGAATAGCCTTCATTTCTCAGAACACGAGTTTCAGAAAAAAGTCCTTCTGGCCATTTTGAGCCTGTAATCGAACCCACAAATGCTGATGCTCCAGATACTCAACTAGTCTAAAGAAGGCCAGTTTTATTGCTTCTTTAACCAGAACAACAGTTTTCAGATGTGCTAATATAATTGCAAAAATGATTTCTAATGATCAATTAGCCTTTTAAAATGATAAACTTGGATTATCTAACACAACATGCCATTGGAACACAGGAGTGATGGTTGCTGATAATGGGCCTCTGTACACCTATCTAGATATTCCATAAAAAAATCAGCCGTTTCCAGCTACAATAGTCATTTACAACATTAACAATGTCTAAACTGTATTTCTGATCAATTTGAAGTTATTTTAATGGACAAAAAATGTGCTTTTCTTTCAAAAACAAGGACATTTCTAAGTGACCCCGAACGTTTGAACGGTAGTGTGTGTGATATACAGTTGAAGTCGGAAGTTTACATACATCAAGTACATTTAAACTCAGTTTTCACAATTCCTGACATTTATTCAGAGTCAAAATTTGCCTGTCTTAAGTCAGTTAGGATCACCATTTTATTTTAAGAATGTGAAATGTCCGAACAATTGTAGAGAGAGTAATTTATTTCAGCTTTTATTTCTTTCATCACATTCCCAGTGGGTCAGAAGTTTACATACACTCAATTAGTATTTGGTAGCATTGCCTGTACATTGTTTAACTTGGGTCAAATGTTTTGGGTAGCCTTCCACAAGCTTCCCACAATAAGTTGGGTAAATTTTGTCCCATTCCTCCAGACAGAGCTGGTGTAACTGAGTCAGGTTTGTAGGCCTCCTTGCTCGCACACGCTTTTTCAGTTCTTCCCACATTTTCTATGGGATTGAGGTCAGGGCTTTGTGATGGCCACTCCAATACCTTGTCTTTGTTGTCCTTAAGCCATTTTGCCATAACTTTGGAAGTATGCTTGGGGTCATTGTCCATTTGGAAGACCCATTTGCGACCAAGCTTTAACTTCCTGACTGATGTCTTGAGATGTTGCTTCAATATATCTACATAATTTTTGTTCCTTATGAAGCCATCTATTTTGTGGAGTGCACCAGACCCTCCTGCAGCAAAGCACCCCCACAACATGATGCTGCCACCCCCGTGCTTCACGGTTTGGATGGTGTTCTTCGGCTTGCAAGCCTCCCCTTTGTCCTCCAAACATAACGATGGTCATTCTGGCCAAACAGTTCTATTTTTGTTTCATCAGACCAGAGGACATTTCTCAAAAAGTATGATCTTTGTCCCCATGTGCAGTTGCCAACTGTAGTCTGTTTTTTTTATGTCAGTTTTGGAGCAGTGGCATCTTCCTTGTTGAGTGCCCTTTCAGGTTATGTCGATATAGGACTCGTTTTACTGTGGATATAGATACTGTTGTACCTGTTTCCTCCAGCATCTTCACAAGGTCCTTTGCTGTTGTTCTGAGATTGATTTGTACTTTTCGCACCAAAGTACGTTCATCTCTAGGAGACAGAACACGTCTCCTTCATGAGCGGTATGACGGCTGCATGGTCCCATGGTGTTTATACTTGCGTACTATTGTTTGTACAGATGAATGTGGTACCTTCAGGCATTTGGAAATTGCTCCCAAAAATGAACCAGGCTTGTGGAGGTCTACAATTTATTTTCTGAGGTCTTGGCTGATTACTTTTGATTTTCCCATGATTTCAAGCAAAGAGGTACTGAGTTGGAAGGTAGGCCTTGAAATACATCCACAGGTACACCTCCAATTGACTGCAATGATGTCAATTAGCCTATCAGAAGCTCCTAAAGCCATGACATAATTTTCTGGAATTTTCCAAGCTGTTTAAAGGCATAGTCAAGTTAGTGTATGTACAGTCATGGCCAAAAGTTTTGAGAATGACACAAATATTAATTTTCACAAAGTCTGCTGCCTCCGTTTGTATGATGGAAATTTGCATATACTCCAGAATGTAATGAAGAGTGATCAGATGAATTGCAATTAATTGCAAAGTCCCTCTTTGCCATGCAAATGAACTGAATCCCCCCCAAAAAACATTTCCACTGCATTTCAGCCCTGCCACAAAAGGACCAGCTGACATCATGTCAGTGATTCTCTTGTTAACACAGGTGTGAGTGGTGACGAGGACAAGGCTGGAGATCACTCTGTCATGCTGATTGAGTTCATATAACAGACTGGAAGCTTCAAAAGGAGGGTGGTGCTTGGAATCATTGTTCTTCCTCTGTCAACCAGAGTTTCCTGCAAGGAAACACGTTCCGTCATCATTGCTTTGCACAAAAAGGGCTTCGCAGGCAAGGATGTTGCTGCCAGTAAGATTGCACCTAAATCAACCATTTATCGGATTATCAAGAACTTCAAGGAGAGCGGTTCAATTGTTGTGAAGAAGGCTTCAGGGTGCCCAAGAAAGTCCAGCAAGCGCCAGGACCGTCTCCTAAAGTTGATTCAGCTGCGGGATCGGGGCACCACCAGTACAGAGCTTTCTCAGGAATGGCAGCAGGCAGGTGCGAGTGCATCTGCACGCACAGTGAGGCGAAGACTTTTGGAGTATGGCCTGGTGTCAAGAAGGGCAGCAAAGAAGCCACTACTCTCCAGGAAAAACATCAGGGACAGACTGATATTCTGCAAAAGGTACAGAGATTGGACTGCTGAGGACTGGGGTAAAGTCATTTTCTCTGATGAATCCCCTTTCCGATTGTTTGGGGCATCTGGAAAAAAGCTTGTCTGGAGAAGACAAGGTGAGCGCTACGATCAGTCCTGTGTCATGCCAACAGTAAAGCATCCTGAGACCATTCATGTGTGGGGTTGCTTCTCAGCCAAGGGAGTGGGCTCACTCACAAATTTGCCTAAGAACACAGCCATGAATAAAGAATGGTACCAACACATCCTCAGAGAGCAACTTCTCCCAACCATCCAGGAACAGTTTGGTGATGAACAATGCCTTTTATAGCATGATGGCGCACCTTGCCATAAGGCAAAAGTGATAGATAAGTGGCTCAGGGAACAAAACATCAATATTTTGGGTCCATGGCCAGGAAACTCCCCAGACCTTAATCCCATTGAGAACTTGTGGTCCATTTTCAAGAGGCAGGTGGACAAACAAAACCTCACAAATTCTGACAAACTCCAAGCATTGATTATGCAAGAATGGGCTGCCATCAGTCAGGATGTGGCCCAGAAGTTAATTGACAGCATGCCAGGGCGGATTGCAGAGGTCTTGAAAAAGAAGGGTCAACACTGCCAATATTGACTCTTTGCATCAACTTCATGTAATTGTCAATAAAAGCCTTTGACACTTATGAAATGCTTGTAATTATTCTTCAGTATTCCATAGTAACATCTGACAAAAATATCTGAAGACACTGAGGCAGCAGACTTTGTGAAAATTCATATTTGTGTCATTCTCAAAACTTTGGCCACGACTGTAAACTTCTGACCCACTGGAATTGTGATACAGTGAATTATAAGTGAAAAAATCTGTCTGTAAACAAAAAGAAAAATGACTTGTGTCATGCACAAAGTAGATATCCTAATCGACTTGTCAAAACTATAGTTTGTTAACAAGAAATTTGTGGAGTGGTTGAAAAATGAGTTTTAATGACTCCAACCTAAGTGATTGTAAACTTCCGACTTCAACTGTATGTATCTATATATATATATATATATATATATATATATATATATATATATATATATATATATATATATATATATACACACAGTGCCTTGCGAAAGTATTCGGCCCCCTTGAACTTTGCGACCTTTTGCCACATTTCAGCCTTCAAACATAAAGATATAAAACTGTATTTTTTTGTGAAGAATCAACAACAAGTGGGACACAATCATGAAGTGGAACGACATTTATTGGATATTTCAAACTTTTTTAACAAATCAAAAACAGAAAAATTGGGCGTGCAAAATTATTCAGCCCCTTTACTTTCAGTGCAGCAAACTCTCTCCAGAAGTTCAGTGAGGATCTCTGAATGATCCAATGTTGACCTAAATGACTAATGATGATAAATACTATCCACCTGTGTGTAATCAAGTCTCCGTATAAATGCACCTGCACTGTGATAGTCTCAGAGGTCCGTTAAAAGCGCAGAGAGCATCATGAAGAACAAGGAACACACCAGGCAGGTCCGAGATACTGTTGTGAAGAAGTTTAAAGCCGGATTTGGATACAAAAATATTTCCCAAGCTTTAAACATCCCAAGGAGCACTGTGCAAGCGATAATATTGAAATGGAAGGAGTATCAGACCACTGCAAATCTACCAAGACCTGGCCGTCCCTCTAAACTTTCAGCTCATACAAGGAGAAGACTGATCAGAGATGCAGCCAAGAGGCCCATGATCACTCTGGATGAACTGCAGAGATCTACAGCTGAGGTGGGAGACTCTGTCCATAGGACAACAATCAGTCGTATATTGCACAAATCTGGCCTTTATGGAAGAGTGGCAAGAGGAAAGCCATTTCTTAAAGATATCCATAAAAAGTGTCGTTTAAAGTTTGCCACAAGCCACCTGGGAGACACACCAAACATGTGGAAGAAGGTGCTCTGGTCAGATGAAACCAAAATTGAACTTTTTGGCAACAATGCAAAACGTTATGTTTGGTGTAAAAGCAACACAGCTGAACACACCATCCCCACTGTCAAACATGGTGGTGGCAGCATCATGGTTTGGGCCTGCTTTTCTTCAGCAGGGACAGGGAAGATGGTTAAAATTGATGGGAAGATGGATGGAGCCAAATACAGGACCATTCTGGAAGAAAACCTGATGGAGTCTGCAAAAGACCTGAGACTGGGACGGAGATTTGTCTTCCAACAAGACAATGATCCAAAACATAAAGCAAAATCTACAATGGAATGGTTCAAAAATAAACATATCCAGGTGTTAGAATGGCCAAGTCAAAGTCCAGACCTGAATCCAATCGAGAATCTGTGGAAAGAACTGAAAACTGCTGTTCACAAATGCTCTCCATCCAACCTCACTGAGCTCGAGCTGTTTTGCAAGGAGGAATGGGAAAAAATTTCAGTCTCTCGATGTGCAAAACTGATAGAGACATACCCCAAGCGACTTGGGTGGCGCTACAAAGTATTAACTTAAGGGGGCTGAATAATTTTGCACGCCCAATTTTTCAGTTTTTGATTTGTTAAAAAGGTTTGAAATATCCAATAAATGTCGTTCCACTTCATGATTGTGTCCCACTTGTTGTTGATTCTTCACAAAAAAATACAGTTTTATATCTTTATGTTTGAAGCCTGAAATGTGGCAAAAGGTCGCAAAGTTCAAGGGGGCCGAATACTTTCGCAAGGCACTGTATATATATATCTATATATATATCTGCCCTATATTGGAGAACTGACAATCATCGAGCCATGAGTCAACTGTTTTAGTTTTTGACCTGACCACCATGGTCCTCTTCTTGCTACAATGGATGTAGCTACGAATTTAAATGTAGAATCCTCATAGCTACGTGTATTTTTCTTCGTAAAAGCACAGATGTGAATGAAACAGTAAGCAAAATCATTGAATTTGGTCATATGCAGAAATGTGCCTTACTGTCCTTTGAATTTTTGTTTAACGTCAGTAACGACACAGAAACGACAATAAATAACAACGAGGCTGTATACAAGGGGTACCGGTACTGAGTCAATGTGCGGGGGTGAAGGTTAGTTGAGCTAATAGAGGTAATATGTGCATGTAGGTAGGGGAAAAGTGACTATGCATAGATAATGAACAGAGTAACTAACAGCAGCGTGTTTGTGTGTGTGGCATGAATATGAATGTGTGTGTATGTATGTCTGTGTGTGGCATGAATGTGTGTGTGTGTATGTCCGTGTGTGTGGCGTGAATATGCATGTGTATGTATGTCCGTGTGTGGTGTCAATATGCATGTGTATGTATGTCCGTGTGTGGCGTCAATATGCGTGTGTGTGTGTGTCAGTGTAGTATGTGTGAGTGTGTGGTTAGAGTCCAGTGAGTGTACATCAAGCCTGTACAAGAGAGTGATTATTAATAACATAAGGGGGTCAATGTAAATAGTCCAGCTAGCCATTTGATTAACTATTCAGCGGTCTTATGGCTTGGGGGGTAGAAGCTGTTAAGGAGCCTTTTGGTCCCAGACTTGGTGCTCCGGTACAACTTCCAGAGAGAACAGCCTATGACTTTGGGTGGCTGAAGTCTTTGACAGTCCTTCCTCTGATTGGGGGCTGTGATGGCAAAAAACCTGTTGAAATGGCTCATATAAAGATGTATTGTGTTGTAGGTCAAGAGGGAGCCATCGTCCTCTCACTCCAGCGCCGGCCCGGCCTGGGCCAATCACAGGAGGTTCTCGGAGCCTTCGTGGGCTCCCCAGGGCTCTAAGAGGACTTTCACTCCTCCACTGGACTACTCCCTCAACGACAAGCCTTCCCCTGATAAGAATGGATCCTCCCAGTCTGGTAAACTAACAGTTCTCACGCCTGACCAGCAGATCTCAGCCAGGTTATTTGTGGCAGGCTACTGTTTTCAATTGCAGCTGTGATGGCAATTGTATTTAGCAGATGCTCTTGCCAAAGGTGACTGATTCCATTATTAGTAAAAAATAAATCATCTCTGTAACCTGCCTAGTAATTAGTGCTGAAATAGAAACGTTTATCACGAGAAACGCTTCAACTGTCAAAACGTCTGTTTTTAACCCCCCCGCCCTCTTCTCTCCTTCCAGCTGGTGATGCGTGCTGTGAGCTGTGTGGCTTTGACTTTGAGAATCGCACGGCGCTGGCGAGCCACGCCCGGGCCCACCTCCGCCAGCTGGGGGTTAAGGAGTGGAGGGCAGAGGGTGTGAAGGCCTCCCCCATCGAGTTGCTCAGCGCCTGGATCCAGAGGCAGCCCCGCAAGGCCGCGGAGATCCACCGCCAGTACCGCGACGGTGACCTCAACATCAGGTTTAAGGTGAGTGTTACATCTTCTATTACAAACTGGGTGGTTCGAGCCCTGAATGCTGATTGGCTAATAGTCATGGTATATCAGACCATATACCACAGGTATGACAAAACATTTATTTTTACTGCTCTAATTACGTTTGTAACCAGGTTATAATAGCAGTAAGGCACCTCAGAGGTTTGTGGGATATGGCCAATATACCACGGCTAAGGGCTGCGTCCAGGCACTCCACGTTGCATCGTGCATAAGGACAGCCCTTAGCCGTGGTATATTGGCTTTATACCACACCCCCTCTGGCCTTATTGGTTAAGTATAGCGCCCATTAGGTTTGGATCTAATTGCTCTGTGGCAGTGGGGCTGATCACCGAATCTTGAATTAAAAGCAAGTGACAATCACATCCCCTCAAGTGCATGACGTTAGGCACTTTCCAGCTGCTTAGTTCTGTGACAGGAGTGCTTCAACTCTCAGTCTCGGAGAGCGGCTGGGTTTCGTCCTTGCTTTTCTAAACAGTAGCTGAGACTTGGGGAGACGAGATGAGTGGACAGATATTGATTTAAATTGAGAGCAAAGTGGCAGGTTGACACCAATAGAATAACAGTGGTTTGTAGTTGCTAACATCAGTCTGTGTGTGTGCTGTATGCTATTTATACTACCAATCCAACTTAGAGGGAAAACTATTTCACCAACACTTGATTTCTTTTCCCCTTCCAGAGGAACGCCCCGTCCCACTTTCCCTCCACAGACTCAAGCTCCTTCCCCTCGGGAGCCCAGAGGGCTGTGGGGCTGGGGCGCAGGGCGGGCCGAGAAGTGGCCAGGGTCGCCGGGGGTTCGTCCAGGGCAGCTCAAGGTCAAAGGTCACAGGGGGAGACGGGACACTCGTCATATCACCATCATACCGTCACTCATACGCAGTCCCAGGGGGCTAGAGGAGACTTCAACCACATACGCTCTCCTAGAGGTGAGAGATGGAAACCGACTCAAACGTGCATGTACACACACACACACACACACACACACACACGCCCTACAGAACTTTCTACCTGTTTGCCCTCTGATAAAACCAACGTTGAGCTATGGTAGACTCTGATTTGAAACCCCTTTCCAACCCGTCTGCCAGGTTTTGAGCGGCGGGTCCCTAAACACACCGCCCATACGGAGGGAGCAGAGGGAGACGGCGGCTCTCAACAACCCCCCCGGTCAGGAAACATCCCTTCCCTGGTTCCCAGGCCTCCCTCCACTCCTCTGGTCAAACAAGTGGGCAAAGAGTACACCCTCAAGTGCAGGTGAGCTGATTGCCAACATGCTGATAGTTTAATGTACGCTGAACTCCGATTGCCTGAGGTCACACACTTGTATGATTTATTATTGGCATCGTACGAGGGTCTCTGCACTACAGGTTCCACAATGTTTCACAGAAAGTGGTTTAAGCGCTGGTCTGTTTGCATATTAATATTAACCAACCTTCTCTCTCTTGCTTTCTGTTCTATTCCATCCCTCAGGTTCTGTGAGGCAGTGTTCCATGGATCTCAGTCAGTACAGGAGGACTGGATCAGACACCTGCAGAAACACATCCTGGACCTCCGCTTCAACAAGGCCTGTCCTCCCCCTGACCCAGAACGGCCCCTGGTCCCGGGCATGGAACCCTCAGCCACCACCACCACCACCCCGGTCCTCCTGGTACCACTGGTGGTTTAAATGGTCCACTACTATGGCTACACTCACTGCATTTCCCTTATTACCACTTAGTTGGATCGTCTTATCTGTTGTTCATCTGTTTGTTTTCCTCAAAGGACTGTTGAACTCAGTCTACACTGTGGTAAAAACACCTAATAAGGTGTGTGGGGGGGGCTGATGCTTCCCATTATTTATTCAGTGTTAAAGAAATGACTTGGTTTGAATCATAACTGCACAACGTGGATATACTGTAGCACTCGTCTTGTCCACCAGCTGTGTCTCTCTCTAGCTGTTAGCCTGGAGATAAGGTTAGTGTAGCACAGACATAGCTGTACCAGCCTCATATCAACCCTAGAGGGCCTACTTGGGCCAGTTGAAGAAGTCTACTTTCAGTAACTACTCTTGCTGGGGTAACTTAGACATGGGGTCAAACAAACTAACATTCATTCACCATGACACATTCCTACCACTTAGTAGTCTAGCAATAGTTACATTCCATGTCTTTATTGGGATGTTTATTGCACATTGTTTTCATAGAAACCTAAATTCATAGTAGTCTGACATAGGATGGAATGGGTTTCCATAGACTAGAGAGTAGAGTGATGTCACTGAAGAAGTAAGGCAAAGCCTGTTCGAGCATTAAATACATTCCCCTTGTTTCAACTGTTCCAAAGCAGTGTGGCATTATAGGTTGCATTGCAAAATAGCAGGGAAGGAAGCATGTTCACTTTTGAATTATGGTCTGAAATTTGCCTATTGTACAGGAATTTGTATTAGATTTTTTTATGAATTCTGTTTTTAAATGTAGAACTGTTTTCTGAAGTAAAGAAATATAAGAAGGTTTTCTATTTGTCTTGAATTCTTCTGTAATTAGTGGTTTGAAGGCTGCAGAGCCAGACAGAATACCAGGACATGTACTCGTTGACGTTTTCAACCTACAGTGCCTTCAGAAAGTATTCACATCCCTTGACTTTTTCCACACTTTCTTGTGTTACAGCCTGAATTGAAAATGGCTTACACACAATACCCCATAATGTCAAAGTGGAATTATGTTTTTGACATTTTTACAAATTCATTAAAAATGAAAAGCTGAAATGCCTTCAGTCAAGTATTAAAACCCTTTGTTATGGCAAGCCTGAATAAGTTCAGGAGTAAAAAGTGGCTTAACTCACATAAGTTGCTTGGACTGTGTGCAATAATAGTGTTTAACGTGATTTTTGTATGACTACCTCATCTCTGTCCAACACACATACAATTACCTTTAAGGCCCTTCATTCGAGCAGAGAATTACCAAACACAGATTGAACGACAAAGACCAGGGAGGTTTTCCAATGCCTCACAAAGAAGGGCACCTATTGGTAGATGGGTAAAAATAAAATAAAAAACAAACATTGAATATCTCTTTGAGCATGGTGATGTTATTAATTACACTTTGGATGGTGTATCAATACACCCATTCATTACAAAGATACAGGCGAGGAAGGAAACCGCTCAGGGATTTCACCATGAGGCCATTGGTGACTGAAATAGTTACAGAAATTAATGGCTGTGATAGGAGAAAACTGAGGATGGATCAACAACATTGTAGTTACTCCACAATACTAACCTAAATGACAGAGTGAAAAGAAGGAAGCTTGTACAGAATAAAAAATATTCCAAAATATGCATCCTGTTTGCAGTAAGGCACTAAAGTAAAACTGCAAAAATTGTTACAAAGAAATTAACTTTCTGTCCTGAATAGAAAGTGTTATATTTGGGGAAAATCCAACACATCACATCACTGAGTACCACTCTTCATATTTTCAAGCATGGTGGTGGCTGCACAATGTTATGGGTATGTTGTCATCAGGCAAGGACTAGGTAATTTTTTAAGATAAAAAGAAATGGAATATAGCTAAGC
The DNA here is from genome assembly GCF_013265735.2 of Oncorhynchus mykiss. Lineage (NCBI taxonomy): Eukaryota > Metazoa > Chordata > Actinopteri > Salmoniformes > Salmonidae > Oncorhynchus > Oncorhynchus mykiss. Next base: position 13,599,671 of record NC_048577.1, on the reverse strand, counting down.
ACAAGCAAAATCCTAATGATACATCAGATGACCTGGCCTCCACAATCACCCAACCTCAACCCAATTGAGATGATTTGGGATGAGTTGGACCGCAGAGTGAAGGAAAAGCAGCCAACAAGTATTCAGCGTATGTGGGAACTTCTTCAAGACGGTTGGAAAAGCATTTCAGGTGAAGCTGGTTGAGAGAATGCCAATAGTGTGCAAAGCTGTCATCAAGGCAAAGGTTGGCTACTTTTAGAATCTCAAATATAAAATATATTTTGTTTCGTTGAACACTTTTTTTGTTACTACATGATTCCATATGTGTTATTTCATAGTTTGATCTCTTCACTATTATCCTGCAATGTAGAAAGTAGGACAAATAAAGAAAAACCCTTGAATGAGTAGGTGTGTCCAAACTTTTGACTGGTACTGTATATATATATATACACTACCGCTCAAAAGTTTAGGGTCACTTAGAAAAGTCCTTGCATCCTGGAGTTGCCTCTTCCCTGTTGACGTTGACACTGTTTTGTGGGTACTATTTAATGAAGCTGACAGTTGAGGACTTCTGAGGGGTCTGTTTCTCAAACTAGACACTCTAATGTACTTGTCCTCTTCCTCAGCTGTGCACCGGGGCCTCCCACTCCTCTTTATATTCTGGTTAGCGGTAGTGCGCTGTTCTGTGAAGGGAGAGGTACACAGCGTTGTACGAGATCTTCAGTTTCTTGGCAATTTCTCGCATGGAATTGCCTTCATTTCTCAGAACAAGAATAGACTGACGAGTTTCAGAAGAAAGTTCTTTGTTTCTGGCCATTTTGAGCCTGTAATCAAACCCACAAATGCTGATGCTCCAGATACTCAACTAGTCTAAAGAAGGCCAGTTTTATTGCTTCTTTAACCAGAACAACAGTTTTCAGCTGTGCTAACATAATTGCAAAAGGGTTTTCTAATGATCAATTTAAAATGATAAACTTGGATTAGCTAACACAATGTGCCATTGGAACACAGGAGTGATTGTTGCTGATACTGGGCCTGTATGTAGATATTCCATAAAAAAATCTGTCGTTTCCAGCTACAATAGTCATTTACAACATTAACAACGTCTACACTGTATTTCTGATCTATTTTATTTTAATGGACAAAAAATGAGCTTTTCTTTCAAAAACAAGGACATTTCTAAGTGACCCCGAACGTTTGAACGGTAGTGTATATATATATACTGTATATCTACTTTTTTTTTTAAATCTTTAACTCTGCATTGTTTGAAAAGGACAAGTAAGTAAGCGTTTCACTGTTAGTCTACACCTGTTGTTTACAAAGCATGTGACTGATACAATTTGATTGGACTGATTTGAGGTCAAGACATCAGTAATGTCTTTTCCAAGGTTCCTTGTCTAATGAAATTAGGCTGAGACTACAAAGTAAAGAAATCCAACAGATGAATGAAGGTGACTGTCTGTAGCACCACAAGACACAGACCCAAGACGTACACAATGAGCTACAAGAGGCTGGCTAGAAGGGTAAATCGAGAAATTACTGTCCACTCCTGTATGTACTTTTTCTATCCTAACTTCTACATACATAATTATATCCTATAAAATACCAGGCCCATCCGTCCTTCATTGCTAACAATGCCACGTGTCAATTGGTAGTCTTACAGTGTGTCCAATTCTTCCATATAGTGTAGTTGTAAAAAATAAACAAGCCGTTATAGTTGACTTGGCCAAGAACAATGACCAATTCCTTAATGTCAAACCAAACCAAAATAGAACTTAAAACTTGAGTGTCATGTCGTCGGGTTTGAATCCATCACAAACACCTTCTTTCACAAAACCCTCTCAGAATCCAAACAATTCAAACTATTTCTATACAAGTAGAATAGAACCCTATCATTTTCACTCTATTCCACGTTTTCTCTCATCCAAACCTCATTCTTGTGTCTTTGGGCTTCAGTAACACATTAGACTGAGGACATCTGACAGCAACTTCATACCAATTCAGTCTGAAGCAGAGGAGGCTGGTGGGAGGAGCTATATGAGGATGGACTCATTGTAATGGCTGGAATGGAATGGAGTCAAACATGTCATTTCCATACGTTTGATACCGTTCCATTGATTCCATTCCAGCCATTACAATGAGCCCGTCTTCCTATAGCCTCCACTGGTCTGAAGGAATGTTGATACGGTTCAGTGCTGATGAACAGTTCAGTACATGTTTCCCCATAACTGTGAGACTGAGACTGTGGCTATCTGGCCTGGGTTAAAATAATATTAAAAATATTTAAAATACGTTAATCGTTTCATTGAGCCTGCCTAGCGTCTGAGATTGACAGGGTTTTAATTTTTGGGACTATTCCATTGATGCCATTGCTGCCAGTAAAGCTCATTATTCAAACTCAAATAAGCCCAGCTAAAGTACTACACCAGAATTGGGTTGCCTGTGTAGATGAAGCCCAATACTATTTGAACCCAGGTCTGGTGGTGGTGGCCATGGCTCCCTTCACACAACACAAAGCTAGGACAGCTTCCCAGTATTGACAGCAGCAGGCCTGGGACATTAATTTTATTGCCTGTATAAATAATGTCTGGCCAGTGGCTACAGTTCTCCCTGATACTGCAGCCTTCCACTCCCTACTGTTTCATCAGTCTGTTGTACTGTTAATCACTAACCTCCTGGACTGGACCCTGGGGAATGGTGGTCGTTAAATCAGTGTTAGGTCTGCACTCAACAATCTACTTTAGATAAACCACACTTAAAAGATTGATGCTAGTTGTATTTCAGTCACATAGAGTAAAAAAACAATCTACCTTAGATAAACTACACTAGATGGTGAAGAATGAAGATCGATGAGTTTTATTTCAGTTGTGTTTCAGCCAAATAAAGTGACAATCTATGTACCACAGGTGAACTACTACTCTAGAAGTTTTAGAAGATCCAAGATCTAGAAACTATATTTTGAGGAGGTTAGGTGAGGGCTGGGTTCTCACTTAAAACAAGCAGGACTTCTATGAAACATCCAGCTCAGCCGGCCCTGGATATAGACAGTACATCTACGAACTGTCTCAACGATGATCTCTTTTGAGGAGATTAGGCTGTTCCAATCATCCCTTTTCAGGAAGGGATTGAGGCTGCATTCTCACTTAAAATGAGCAGGTCCCTTTGAAAAGGACGAACATGAGTAATCTACCGGCTGCCTCAGACAGACAGACCTCACAAATAGGGTACAAATAGGGTACGAAAATAACAAATATTCAGACTTTTTTACTTTGCTAGTGGAATGGGCTGGCTGGTAAAATAGGTTGTGTTGGTACAATATGAGTATCTCTAAGATGTTTGACACGTTTTTAGTTTTGAAATATTATCCTTATTCAAAATGGATCAATTCACAATTAACTGCTAAACAATTGTAAATGAGCATCTTTACCCACAACTGGACTATCCTAAAATAGGCTACATGACGTATCTCAAGTATGTTATATACGTAAATGCTGAATGGCCTCTTCGTGGTATAGTGAGTGTTGAGAAGAAACCACATCATTGAGTCAGAGGACGTATAGGAGTAGAGAGAGAGAGGGCGTATAAGAGTAGAGAGAGCGAGGGAGAGAGAGGACATTATCCCTACCAGGCTTATAGAGCACGACACAGTGTCTGTGTGTCTGCCTATTCCAAACAGTGGGCCTCACTCTGGAATCAATCTATCACGCTTCTGTCTCAGGCTCCTCTCTGCTTCCATCCTCTCTTCTCCACCAGACATTACGGACGTATTGACGGTCCCTGAGGAACCATTCAACCACCCTCGCTGATCTGCTTTCAGCTCCAAGTGCCTACTTTTAAAGCCTGCTAATAACATATTCATGTATCCCATTCTGTTAATTCCATATTGACCCTATGCGTTTATTACACTCCCTGAGCCGGGAGAGTGCCCTGTCTGTCTGTCTGTCTGTCTGAGGCAGCCGGTAGATTACTCATGTTCGTCCTTTTCAAAGGGACCTGCTCATTTTAAGTGAGAATGCAGCCTCAATCCCTTCCTGAAAAGAGATGATTGGAACACAGCCTAATCTCCTCAGAAGAGATCATCGTTGAGACAGTTCGTAGATGTACTGTCTATATCCAGGGCCGGCTGAGCTGGATGTTTCATAGAAGTCCTGCTTGTTTTAAGTGAGAACCCAGCCCTCACCTAACCTCCTCAAAATATAGTTTCTAGATGTATTCAAGGACTGGAGCAGTTGGATTATGACTTGAATGTCCTAATGTGAGTTGGATGTTCTACTTCTAATGTAATCCTGAGTTTATAGCTGTGTTTTATGTGTTTTACCCTGATGATGGTCCATCTTGGATACTGTAGTCTGTACCAATTAGTGAAAAGGCTCCGCATGCTAAGTCTGATATGATCAAACAGACTATAGGCCTGTTTAAAAGATAAATGACTGTGGTAGCTCTACTCCATTCATCGGACACCTGTCTTTGATCCGGCAGAAGTGATGGCACAGTCCTTGATATAAATATCTAGAGGAGACATTATGTGATATGTGTCACTATTTTTAGCTACCATATCAAGCGTGAGTTTGTGTTGATGCCCAGTGAGCTGTCCTGGATCGTGTTCAGAAGGGCACACCGTAGCAAAGCACTTTGCAACAGAAACAAAAATCTGTCGTTCTTATTGGACAAGTTCAAGTAACACCTTCCGTTTCGCTCCATTTTCAAAAGGTGTGTCAAAGTCATACCGTGGAAGGCCTAAGGTCTGCAGGTTTTTGGTCTTTCCTTTCAATTAAGTCCTAGACAAACAGGTGAGGGGAGTTCTTTACCAATTAGTGACCTTAATTCATCAATCAAGTACAAGGGGGAAGTGAAAACCTGTAGACACTCGGCATTCCCAGGTCTAAATCAGTCCCTGATTAGAGGAGAACGATGAGCAAATGCAGTGGAACTGGCTTCGAGGTCCAGAGTTCAGTTTGAGGGCTTTAGAGTCATCTTTCCTTTCTCCTTCGTGAAAAGAAGGAATCCGTGGAAAGAGTGTAGTGGGTGAACCAAGTTGACAGCACATGCTGAGTGACAGACAACATGTAATTTGTGTGGCAGTGCTGCTGTGGGATACATTTAGAAGGATCCATTATTTCCCTTTCCCCTCCTTATTCTGGCCAGGACAGCACTTTAACTGATCTTAGATATGTCTTCAATAGATGATTCATATAAATACTCTGTGACTTGGCAGAGAACATGGTTTTCTCACACGACTTGTGGCTTCGCAATCAGTGTTCCCAAAGGACCGATTTTCTCCGACTGTGGAATTGTGGACTGATTGTGTGTGTGTGTGTGTGTGTGTGTGTGTGTGTTGTGTTTTTCCATGTCGTCTTGTAGAGACCGAATCTCTCTTGTTACACGGGGGAAGATGTAAAACGGGGAATCTCATCATCTTAGACTCTTGAGGTTGAAATCACATTGTTAGTTTGTTTAGAGCTCGTTGGCTTTTCAGGCAGTATTATACATAATAGACCATGTCATTTGTTTACATGAAAGTGAATGCAGTACATTTGCATTACAGAATACAATACTGTATCAGTCCGTGTGTACCTAGCAAGGCAGCAACATATCCTGTAAGGCTATGTGCACTAGTCAAATCAAATGAAAGTTTAATGGTCGAGTATACAGATTAGCAGGTGTTATAGCAGGTGCAGTGACATGCTTATGTTACCAACTCCAGCAGTGTAGTAGACTGTCTAGCAAATACAATACAGATACACAAAATCTAAACAAGAAATCAAGAAATGTCCGAACGAGTTCAATCAACAACCCAGAGTAGATATATTAGAGTGAGCAGTAAGCAGTTCAGTCATCTCCACCATGTTTGTAAGACGGGGCAAGGTCCTTGTCTGAAGGCTTCAGCATTTCACCAGCACAGTTGTGACCATGGAAATGGAAGCTCTAACCCTGGCAATTTGACTAGTAAACTCACAGGTACACTCGCAATGGCTGCCTGGAATTGTGACACAATCATTTCCATGGCATTTTGTATTTCCATAGTAATGTAGAATGTATATTTGTTCATGTCAGTTGAGTTGACTCAACAAATCACAGCACAGATTGAAGGGTACACATCCTGCTTTTACTTCATGGAATGGGTACAATCAAAATGGCTGCCAGTCCACCCATTATGCCATCACTGACTTGAATGGAGACACCCTTTCTATTCATTATATTTCTATGGTTGTGACTGGGTCATCTCTGTATGTTCCTAGACTGTATGTAGCCTGATCCCAGATCTATTTGTACTGTCTGGTCAACTCCTATGGTCATTGGTGTGACAGTACAAACAGATCTGGGATCAGGCTATATGTCGTAATGAGGTCATAATAGGGTCACCATGCAGAACACCTTCTGCCTCTCAGGTTACCTGAACTGATGGCTCTCTGCTGTGTCTGGAATCTACTGACACTGGACCCCATAGGGGGACGAGGGCCATACCCTAACCAGGAGGCCGTGCTGTGCTACTGGGGTCATCAGTATCAGGTTCATCCACCATAATTAATGATGACCATGACACATTAATGTACATTAAGACATATTAGACCTCGTCGTTCATATGGTGAGAACACAGATGGCTTCATACTGACCATGGTTCATGTGGTCAGTAGCAGTGTACTAGTCAGGTCATGTGATCTATGGGTCCTCTCCTATGACCTGTGACATCATCAAGGACAGAGAGTGAAACAGAGAACTAAACTTACCTTTGAGTCTGACTATAAACTGTGCATTCCTGTAAAGAAAACGTACAGCAGTGTTTCTCAACCTGTTTTATACCTGGAACTGGTACGATATGGCCCTTAAATTGAAACTACCACTGACATTAAAACTACTACTTAAGAGAAGTGGCTAAATCAGGTTCAAATAAATAACCATCTGAGGGACCGGTTAGCAGCACCCCAGGGGACCAGTTCCACCCAGAACCGGGAGTTGACTGACCTACACTGACCTACAGCATAGCATCGTATAAAGATGACTCATCATATCTCCCTGTAAACAGAGACTTATGTTGACCATCTATATAACGTTTCCACTGTGACTGTCAATGATTGATGTGGTGGATCATCTGTTTGTGCCGGTATTTTTAGGGACAAATTTAGCTCCAGACAGGCCATAAGATGTGAATTCCGGAATACAACTCTGAAAAAAAATAGTGTTGTACATTTTGTTTTTCTGGATGCTTACTTCTCGTACCCTGGGCTGTGCTGTGCTGGAGCTCGCTGTCTTAATTTTCTGGTTGGTTAGTCAGCCGTGTGTGTGCATGTGTTTGTACGGGCGTGCCTGCAGATGGCAGGTCAGACATTGTTAAGCGCGTCCTGCCACAGAGTCATCACGTGTTAGGACTGAATGAAGGAACACACACGATGACATGATGAAGGACAGAGCAGGGGTGGAGAGAAGGGGAGGATGTGTGATATCATTAACAAACGTTGATCAGAATCCGCTGTTGCAGTGTGAAAGTAAATACTAGTGTTACTGAACCTCGTATGACACACTCTTAGAAAAAAAGGGTTCCAAAAGGGTTCTTCGTCTGTTCCCATAGGAGAACCCTTTTTGGTTCCAGGTAGAACCCTTTTTGGGCCCATGTATAATTGTCTGTGAAAAGGGTTCTACATGGAATACAAAGGGGTTTTACCTGGAACCAAAAAGGGTCCTCCAAAGGGTTCTCCTATAGGGACAGCTGAATAATCCTTTTTGGTTCTAGAACACACCTTTTTTTCTAAGAGTGTACCTGTCAATGTCACCTCCAATACTGCATGGTTGTCATTCACGGGACAGAACGTGAGAGGACGAGGTCATTATTCTTAGGCGGATAGACAGGGAGTCTGATGTAACCTGTTCTCACCAGGTAGAGGAGAGGGAGTCTGATGTAACCTGTTCTCACCAGGTAGAGGAGAGGGAGTCTGATGTAACCTGTTCTCACCAGGTAGAGGAGAGGGAGTCTGATGTAACCTGTTCTCACCAGGTAGAGGAGAGGGAGTCTGATGTAACCTGTTCTCACCAGGTAGAGGAGAGGGAGTCTGATGTAACCTGTTCTCACCAGGTAGAGGAGAGGGAGTCTGATGTAACCTGTTCTCACCAGGTAGAGGAGAGGGAGTCTGATGTAACCTGTTCTCACCAGGTAGAGGAGAGTCTCTCAGTCGTTCTTTATGACCTGGGATCCAAACTGAATCCATGCTTTGTGTCACTATCATGTCACTTCACAGGAGGGGCCCCTATCACCTCTAACCTTTTTGGGGAATAATCGTGTCATTGGACATTTAACATACCAGTCATATTCCCACAGTTATTTAGGTATTTGTGACATCCCAGTATGTGACATGTAATGATATTTGAAGTGATGCCAGTCCTAGCCTGGAAACGAGACATGAAAGGGGACTCCTTAGGGACACTAGGGGTTCTGTTTTAGGTATTGGGGCTCGGCAGTGAAGGGAGTTGACCATAAAGGGACAGAAAAAAATGCATTTTTAACTTTAAAAGTCTGGAGACTTGTTCAGTCTTCAAAGGCCTGTCTGTTGGTTTTAGGGGGTTTATCAGTTCAGGTTTTTTTTATGTTTATTTACACATAATTACAAGATTCCATGTAATTACTGGCATAAGTCAAATGAACCCTGGCCTAATTACTCCTTGGAACCATGACATAAAGTTGTTATATGGTAGTTAGTTAAAATATACTACAGTCTATATGTCTATCAGCGAATTGGGTAAAAAACTTGTCAAACAGGAAATGGGAAAAATCTCCAGTGACATAATTTCCTCTCACTAAGGAGACTACTGAGTGATTTGAATGGACCAGGATTTCCCTCCACCTTATTACTGTAAATGATCTGTTATATTTAGGTTCCTGATGCATTTGGGGAAAATCTCACATTAAATCTTACTCATAGTACAATCTTAGTAGCATCAAACCAAATGTATTCAACACATCCAATTATGATGTGAAAACATTGCTCCTCATGTTGAAGTTTTTTGTTCCATCAACAATGAATGTGGAAATAGTGAAATTCCTGTAAACAGTGATTCACAATGACGCTTTCGGGACAAATAAGAACAAGTTAGGTTGTACATTTAGAGATTTCCCCACATTATCATTTCGTCTACCTAGAGGATTAAAGTACTTTCCCCTCCATCCCTCTCTCAATGTTCTGCCAGGAAAATAAGTCAAATCTGTGACATTCCGGATTAGATGGAATGCGCTTCTTCCAGCCTCCATACACAACGGTTCCATCCCAAATGGCTACCTATTTCCTATATAGTGCATTACTGTTGACCAGAGCCCTGATCAAATTTAGTGCACTAAATAGGGAATAGGTTGGCATTTGGGATGCAAACAACATCATATGTCATGTATGATAAATGACCTGCCTAGAAGATGTACTATTTCATCCTGGTGTATTTCATGGTGGTTGTGATTCCAGCAAAGTGAAACGGGGGGGGGGTTTACATACACTCTGAAATATTCTGTTTGCGTTGGAACGGAACAGTGGTCCGTAAAACAGTAGGCCCCTCTGTAGTGTGCACAGGGTGTGTCCCAAATGGCACCCTATCCACTGTGGAGTGCACTACTTTGAACCAGATCCGAGTGGGCCTTGGTCAAAAGATGTGCACTATAGGGAACGAGGTGCCATTTGAGATAAGAGACCATGCAGTATATTTCTACTTATCCCTAACAGGATCTCAACACACAAAAATATCGCTCCACTATCACATATCACATCAAAGATTCCCAAACATTGCCTCTGCACCCTAATATGGCTCTGATAACAAAATATACAAATATTTATAATCTAGATAGTACATCATTTTTGGACGAACCACACTAGCTGCATATAATAGTGACTGGATGCAGGGTCATAGGTCAAGCAAGAGCATCAGAATGTAGCGCTGTCTTTTGTACATGTGAGTCAGAAGAACAAGGCTTTTATTTTAAGTGATTAGGTCAATCCAACTCAGTGGCTTTGTGGTTACAGTGTACGCCCTGAGATTGGAAGATTAGGGATTCATGCCAAAGACTCTAAAAATGGGACCCAATGCCTCGACTTGGAACTCAGCATTCATCTCGTATTAGGTCAATTATGTTTAGATGCATGGAGGTGAATGTTAAATGAAGACAGAGATTGGCTATTAAAACAAATGGTATTGATTGGCTACTTTAATGTGCCTAAAATTAAAGATATTTACAAGAGAAGTAGATAATGTGGGGCGTCATACAGGAAGTGTGTATGTGTGTGTGTGTGTGTGTGTGTGTGTGCATGCTTACGCTATGTTTATTTTATCATGCTGTCGTCACCTAACAACTATAATTACTTAAATCAATACAATTAATCAACATGGTCAGCTTCTGTTATGGCTCTGCTCTCTTCAACCTTCTGTAGCAGGGTTGTTCCACCAATTCGGTGCCTTTTAAGTAGTGTAACTCTGTTCCATTCTGTCATAAAGAGCATATTTTTTTTTTTCATATATATTTTTTTACTATAGTAAGTGCCTATTAAGTGGCAAATAAAGTAACAGGGTTGACCGTAACAGGGTTGACCGTAACAGGGTTGACGATTTCTTCTTAAATCAGCCATAAATCCCGTTGTGACAGGGGGAATGGAAGCTTGTTGTGTGCAGCAGGGAGTGGCAATTGAATGCAAGCTTCACAAAAATGCAAGCTTTTTATTGTAAAAAAGATTCTAGCCTGTCTACAGTATCTATGGGTAACAGGTTAATGCGCGACCCGCTCAGTTTTCCAACACAAAACACCAGAAATGTGTCAAAAAGGGTAGAACCAGCTCACCTGCTTTCATTATATGATTTGACTATTAGATGATTCATGTTTCTTTAGAATTAAAAAAAAAAGTTTCACCATATTCAACAGAGAGTTCCTTTCACGTGACAGGGTTGACCTTAAAATGAGGCACAGATGTAAATGAATCACTAATCACATTAAACACATTCTTTGCCAAAGCAACAAAATAACTAGGGCTTTATAATGATGGTGAAATTTTAGACATTTGGGGATTAAGTGGGTTAAAATCTTCCAAGAAGTGACACAGGGATGGCAGAGGAATTTGGGGATTAAGTGGGTTAAAATCTTCCAAGAAGTGACACAGGGGTGGCAGAGGAATTTGGGGATTAAGTGGGTTAAAATCATCATAGAAGTGACACAGGGGTGGCAGAGGAATTTGGGGATTAAGTGGGGTAAAATCATCATAGAAGTGACACAGGGGTGGCAGAGGAATTTGGGGATTAAGTGGGTTAAAATCATCATAGAAGTGACACAGGGGTGGCAGAGGAATTTGGGGATTAAGTGGGTTAAAATCATCATAGAAGTGACACAGGGGTGGCAGAGGAATTTGGGGATTAAGTGGGTTAAAATCATCATAGAAGTGACACAGGGGTGGCAGAGGAATTTGGGGATTAAGTGGGGTAAAATCATCATAGAAGTGACACAGGGGTGGCAGAGGAATTTGGGGATTAAGTGGGGTAAAATCATCATAGAAGTGACACAGGGGTGGCAGAGGAATTTGGGGATTAAGTGGGTTAAAATCATCATAGAAGTGACACAGGGGTGGCAGAGGAATTTGGGGATTAAGTGGGTTAAAATCATCATAGAATTGTGGCACTTTAGCAACCCTTTATTCATATTACAAATCACATTTCTTGAATTCTCCAAGTGGTCAAAATTAAAGGGCACTTCATTTAATATAGCAGGCTTTTAAAATTCAATATCGGTCCACAATTTCTACTTAAAGGCACTCTTTTTGTAGAACGACCCAATACTTGTTCCTTTCAGTCAGCAACCCCATCATTCATTTCATTCAATAACTTAAATGCTGCTCCTTTCAACTCTTTCCATATAACTGTACTTGATTTGTATTGACTATAGTCCAAAAAGACTTGCCCGTCCCAAACAGCATCCTATTCCCTATATATACGACCCTGGTCAAAAGTAGTGCACTATATAGGGAATAGGGTGCCATTTGGGACGCTGGCAATGAGCATTGAATATAGTCCAGACAGAGTTACTGTTTTCTTGCTGAAAGGAGGAAAGCCAACCCAATTAATCAAACTGTTATATTTAATGAAAGCAGACATTTTTAATGTCATGAACATACGCTCCTTCAACAGATATAGTTGACCTTGGTGGGTGGATGGTGAAATAGATCTACCAGACAATATTAGTTTGGGGTTGTGTTCCTTCCTGAGGACCATAATGGAACCTCTAAACTGAAGATCGATTGCCATGGTTATTACACAGAACAGAAGGAAGCTCTGCTACTGAAACATATCTCTGTCTTCTTTCTGTCCTAGATACCAATCAAGGAAAGACATATTCCTATTCTGAAATGATAAATGCTTTAAGGATTGCACAAGGCTTTTGGATGGCTCTCCAATGAAGCTGAATTTGCAATTCAGATCTGATCTTCATCTAATCTTCCCAATCCAGGCCTGGTCTCCCATTCCCTTCCCAACACTGTATAGCGTTACCAATGATCCATTTATAACCTGGGTGGATTTGATGACTCCTCCATGAAATTTCATCCTCCATGCTTCAGTGGAAACCAGATGACCTTGGGCTGGAAGGGAGTGAGAGAGAATGTGTGTGTGTGTGTGTGTGCAAGCGTGTGTGCATACAGGTGTGCATCTAGAAACTGGCATGGTCCTCATTGAGGAAGGGCTAGGCTAAACATCTGTTGTAACTGCTGTGAGCGAGCGGGTGGCTCTCTCTGTCATTGTGGGAATGGTCCGCTGTCAGGTGTCTCCTTTCCATTTCCAAGAACTTACTCACTCAACCTTCCAATGGGTTTATTATTTCATTCAGACAGATTGGAGTTAGTAGCCAAAGTCCCTTTATTGTTGGTGGTGGTGGGTCTGTGAATACGGTTGAACGTTTTCTTTGAGTGCAGCCCGCCTGAGGATATTCAAGGATCTTTCGTTTCTTAGGTTGCTATGGCAACACTTAAACTCTGTAACCAATTAGAGTAGACCAGTATAAAACCAGAAGAGAGGATGAGTAAATGAGCTGTGTACCTCAATGTCAGAATGACATATACTTCATCTAAGCCTTGATTACAATGCATATAGTGGTGGTATGCTCACCAGACCTGGGTTCAAATACTTTTTGAAATGTTTCATACTATGATCGTTTGCTTTAGCCGGTGTCTGGAGCGCTAGGTGGGAGGGGTTAGCACTTTTTGGGACTTTTCTTTTGGCTCCATTGTAACAGGAAAGCTCAATCAAGAACAGATACAAGTGTTTGAAATCATTTCAAATATTATTTGAACCCAGGTGTGATGCTCCCATCCCTTAAAACATTTATCCAGGTGCTGGAATAGAGAGAGTAGTGTCGTGCAGTAGTAGAGCCCCTGAAACAAGACAGAGCCTGCAATGGATAGTGGTTGACATCTCTTCTCTATCAAGCCAGTGGTGTGGTCTACTGAGTCAACACATGGTCAAATGTATTCCAGGAAAGAAAGGCTTACTGATACAAGGTGGAGGGTCAGCTGGAGGGAAAGTGAGCACATTATAGGTGTGTCAGCTTGGTGTTGTGTGTGTGTGTGTGTGTGTGTGTGTGTGTGTGTGTGTGTGTGTGTGTGTGTGTGTGTGTGTGTGTGTGTGTGTGTGTGTGTGTGTGTGTGTGTGTGTGTGTGCGCGTGTGCGTGTGTGCGTGTGTGCGCGCGTGTGCGTGTGTGTGTGTGTGTGTGTGTGTGTGCGTGTGTGTGCATGTGTGTCTAAACCATTGTGTAAACCCTGGTGACTTCCCTGCATCACTCAGCAACAGAGCAGGGTCAACTCTCGGCTCCTTTTCTGCCGCAGTGCATCTGAGGACACACAGACACTTACTCACACACACTTTCCAAATATGTGACAAAGTCAAACGGCAGGAAGTCACACTCCATGTATTTGGGCGCTGAAGATCAGCGTGGTAGCGGGGTTGAGCAGACATATGCAGTGTTTACCGGGAATGCAGTCTCCGCGAACGTGGAAACATTGCCTTTACATTTCACTCATGCTACAACGCTGATCCTCGGCGCTATTGATTGAATCCAGCCCTTCAACTCAGTGACTCTTCATTGCGTCACACATAAACACATATCCTCCTCGTCTTTGCGGCGCAATAAAAAACCGAAGCCAAATTCCAAACAACGGTCCAGAAAATGTGGTTATCTTTGACTTCTCGGCGAGAAGTTGATAAACGGTTGTGCTCCCGGGTTGTTTATATTGACATGTCTAACGTTCAGTAAACGTCTGCTGACTCCTACTCTTGTTCGGGGACTTGGCCGAGGAGAAGGAGACCCAAGCAAAGTTTGGCTCCTGAATTAGAGATGACTCGTGTTCTTTGAGAATAATTTGTTCATCAGTGTTCTCTCCGCTTCTCTGTTAGATAACCTTCTTCGTCTTCGGTATAGAAAGGTTTCTAGGCCTCTATAGGAAAGTCTGTCACGTGGAACGCCACTACCACTTTATAAGGACCATAACTCGGGGGGGGGGGGAGGGGTATAATTCGCTCTACAGATCATTTACTGCTGTCTACAGGAGATCACTTCTAGCCTAAGCCACTGGAGGCTCAGAGACAGTAATTGAGCGTTAATAATACATTGTGTTTACGTTATGTCAGGGCTCTGGGTAGATACGTTCGTTTGGAAAGGTGTAATTTACAAGGTGCTTAATGGCCGTTGGGGAAGAGGAAGGGATCAATTTGAAGCCAAGCAGGAAGTGGATGCAGGGAGAATGAGAGTAGGTGACAATGTAAACATGGGGTTTTCTCTTCTTTTCTCGCTCATCATTCTCCAGTTCAGTTACTGTAAATCAGCCCTCATAGCAGCCTTTCCATGTGCTTCCTCTGCATCCCCTCTATCTGTCTCTCTCCCTTCTGTCTCTCTGCCCCCCCCCCCCCCCCCCTCACTGCAGAGCAGGGACGTGGGGCTGTGCATAGACTTAGAATGACCATAGTAATGATGCATCACAACACCATGTTAGCCATATTGAGTGTACCCATAAGTGTACCAGTACCAGCCAAATTGCCTTGATCGGAGGGACTTTATCCAATCTAGTAGGCCTAATTATATTTCTATGGGCTTGTCGTTGACCACTCTTAACTGTCAGGCTCTGAAAGAACAGAGTGCAGTTTAATTCCTAAGAAATCAAATGTATTTTGCAAGAGCGCCCTGGAGATTATATCTGGGTATCTGAGTTTCCTCCGGGCTAAATGATGAACCATTGGGACTCCGGAGAAGGATTTGGACATCTACTAGATAGCAAAACAAACAGGCCAACAGACACACTGTTGCCAATGTCTCATACTTTGTGAACCACTCCTAAAGACTCCTAAACACTCTCACTCTCTCGCTCTCTGTCGCATTCTCTCTCTTCCCCTCTTTTTCCCCCCTCCTACATTTTTATGCATAATTATTCAGTTAGTGCAGTGGACCTGATCCTAACCCCCTGGGGGGCCTCAACACCAGACCCAGCCTCAGGACAGTTGGTCTCAACGGTTGTGAAACTGCTGCAGCTCGTGCCAGGGACATGAACTAATGACCGTAATGGCCACCACGGACTAATAACTCCTCTACAGCGAACCGTGAGGACAGGGGGAAAGTGTGATTTATGAGCCTGCCTTTCCAAATGGGAGGAAGGTTTACCTAATGCATTAAATACTTTCACATTTCTACAGAATCTCACTTTGGGTTTGCAGTCTATGGTGCGAAGGTTGTGTGTGTGTGTGTGGCTCTATGGCCCTGTTCTACAGACTGAGGTTAGACAACGAGAGACAAGAAGATGCGGGTTTTATTGTTGCTGTCTGGTTGTGTTTAGATATGTGTTCAGTGTATGTTTCCTCGTGGTGAAAACCAAAACAAGGGCTGGATAGAGATGCTGAATGATCAAAATCACGTTTTTCACATCCAGTGGACAACGAATAAACCCAATTTTGCTTTTACTGTTCTAAAATGATGTAATGTTGGATTATTTTATGAGAATCATTATTATTTTTAATGAACTGGTAATGGCCTGAACTCATGTTAGTAAATGATCTCCTGAAATTGTGTATCCATGACCATGTGTCACGACTTCCGCCGAAGTTGGCTCCCCTGCCTGTTCGGGCGGTGCTACTAGCCGCCACCAATCCCTTTTTCGTTTGTCTGTTTGTTTTGTCTTATTAGTTTCACCTGTGTTTCTGTTGTTTGGTTTAATGAGCTTCCCTATATTTAGTAGGTAGACCCGCCCTTGTTTTGTGCGGGATTGTCTTTATGTTACGTGTGTGCATTTTAGGTAGAGGTGGATTGTCTTTATGTTACGTGTGTGCATTTTAGGTAGAGGTGGATTTATTTTCTGAACTTGGCACCCTGTGTTTTTTGGGTTGTCACGTTGTTGTCCGCGCCCTGTATTGTTGGGCTTATCATTTTGTGTGCCGAAGTAAAGAGCACTTTTCCCCAGTGGAACTCTCTGCGTCTGATTCCTTCACCCACCTAGTCCCGCGTGACACCATGACCATGACCATGACAGTGGTCTAAAAATGGACCAGGTTCATCTCATAATTGGGACTCGATGGTGAAATCCAACAGGTGTTTCAATGAAAACCCAACGAGCTTAATTCCAATACCAGGTTTTTGAATAAACCCAGCTAGACAAGAATACATACGAACGTTAGCCACATAGCTACCTAATTCCCATACAAGCTGAAAATATATTTGGGAAACATGAGAGACGATTGGTTTACATGCTCCAGAGTTTGGTGGGCGCATTATTCTGATTTTGTACACCCCATATTTCACTTCATTGGCCTTGTAAAGCAGAGAGTGCCAGAGCACTCAGACTGCGGGTCTAGTTCAAAGGAGACAGGCAGGTTCGTATTGGCATCATTCATTATGCAGCTGTGGTGTAGTGATCATCTGATCTATGTCTAAAGACTCTCTCTCTCTCTCTCTCTCTCTCTCTCTCTCTCCCTCTCTCTCTCTCCCCCTCTCCCTCTCCCTCTCCCTCTCCCTCTCCCTCTCCCTCTCTGCTATGATAGCTTGAGCCAGAAAAATATTGTGTGTTCAGTAAATTAAAAGTGACCCTAATGCTTAAGGAATTATAGTCCAAGGCACCGGCCGTTGACGTTTGAGTGACCCTTGCTAAATCTAATTTCCTCTCCTGGTAAATTGACCAAAGGGACCTTAATTCTTCCTCTTTGCTCTTGGATGCGAAGGTTGGATGATGTGAGGAGTGTTTGGGACTGGGGATGAGGGATAGCGAGTGTATTTTATATTGGTATAACGCTGATTAAATCAATTCCATGGGCCAATGGTCATTTATGCAGTCAGATTTTCCAGACCCCAGCCAGTTTGGTGACTGTCGTCAAAAACAATCGGACTGTTCTAAAACATGAGATAAAACAGGTAAGAGACTCTAACAGTGTCTCGTCAGTCATGAGATAAATATGGCTGATCTCTCTCTCTCTCTCTCTCTCTGTTTGTTTTTGTTTTGTCTAAAATATCCAGTTGTCTCCATCTGGGCTAGTAGGCCGTGACCAGACACATGGTAACAAAAGGAGCATATCGACAGACGAACTTCAACCTTTACCCTAGCAGGAAAACAAACAACGTTGTGCCAGAATAATAGTTTTTACTTTAAGCAACAGTCTAACATGCATCTTTTTTATTTTCTCTTGCAATGAATCATTCTTCTATCTTTCATTTTCTGGGACTGTGTGACGGTAAATAGCCCCCCAGCCCATACAGAGTTCTGGGCTGATCATGGAGGATGCAGCTGCAGAGAACCACCCAGTCCTGTCGTCCCTTTTACGCTACTAAGCAACTAACTGTCAGTCTGCATCTAGTACCCTCAAACTCAACTCAAAGCCAGTTCCACTGCATTTTTTCATTGTTCCCATCTAATCAGAGACGGATTTAGACCTGGGACACCAGGTGTGTGCAATTAACTATCAGGTAGAACAGAAAACCAGCAGACTCCGGACCTCGTAGGGTCAGAGCTGAGTACCCCTGATCTAGTAGATAGTAACAGACTTGTTCAGTCCAGATGCTTCACACAGCCTTTCTTAGTTCAGGATGTGTGCAGGAGTGCAGGGAATCACATAGGCCTATCATTTCCCAACACCATTGGTCAATCGCTTCTCCATTATGATGCAGTTCAGTGTTGGCGTCAATTCCATTTCAATTCAGTCAATCCATAAAGTAAACAAAAATTCATTGGACTTTCAATTTACCTCCTGAATTGATTGAATCGAAATGGAATTGACCCCCAACCCTGAACTGTACTTTATGTGAGAAGCTACGTATGTGAGAAGCTATGTAAGCTGGGCTTGCTCAACACAATAGCCTCCCCCGTAACTCCATTGTATGAACATCTCATGAAGGGGAATGCTAATGGTATGGAACACTAACAGGGAATATTAGCTCATTACAAACTACACCACTTATTCCAGTAAAATCAGAAACTAGGCCAACGCATTAACTATGCTGGCAGCACATTAGCTTGTTTTCTCCTTCCAGATTTGAACAAGGCCTCTGGAATAGGGGTCATCTGGTGGAGCGGGAATAAGCAGTGCCGTATTGGGACATTGATTTGTCTGACCTAATCAAAAACACTAAATGTTCGTTTTTTTATGGAGGGGGCTTTAGACGAAGCGCTCACAAGTTTACTGTGTGGAAATCCCAATGTGATTCATGAGTTTCAATTTAGGATTTATTGTTCTTCAGAAACCTTCATTCCACTCGGTTACTGAGGGTACATTCAGACAGTGCATGCCCCTCAAATGGCAACCTATTCCCTATGTAGTTCACGTCTTTTGACCAGGGCCCATAAGGCTCCCACAGGGTGCTAGTCAAAAGTAGTGCACTGCATGGCGAAAAGGGTGTCATTTCAGACGTAGTCAGTGTTTCAGTTAGAATTAATATATATATCTGTCCCAGAATGGCTGGCTGTCCCTAACTGTAGGAAACTGACTGAAATGTATACTTATATCTGTCCCAGAATGGCTGGCTGTCCCTAACTGTAGGAAACTGACTGAAATGAATACTTATATCTGTCCCAGAATGGCTGGCTGTCCCTAACTGTAGGAAACTGACTGAAATGAGTACTTATATCTGTCCCAGAATGGCTGGCTGTCCCTAACTGTAGGAAACTGACTGAAATGAATACTTATATCTGTCCCAGAATGGCTGGCTGTCCCTAACTGTAGGAAACTGACTGAAATGAATACTTATATCTGTCCCAGACTGGCTGGCTGTCCCTAACTGTAGGAAACTGACTGAAATGAATACTTATATCTGTCCCAGAATGGCTGGCTGTCCCTAACTGTAGGAAACTGACTGAAATGAATACTTATATCTGTCCCAGAATGGCTGGCTGTCCCTAACTGTAGGAAACTGACTGAAATGAATACTTATATCTGTCCCAGAATGGCTGGCTGTCCCTAACTGTAGGAAACTGACTGAAATGAAAACTGGTGATCAAAAAGAACAGATGAATTGTGCAATCTTAAACATATTCATGTTTTATATACAGAGCTGCCTTGTTTTGAGCTTATTGCTTTCCATATTATACAGGCTAATACTTGGATTCAACATCAGCAGATAGATTGTGCAATCTTCATTTATGTTTTATATGCCGAACGTACGTGTTTTATTGATTGTATACTGAATTACATGTAAATTAGATCTATAGGCCTACTTGGAGAACATCATCCATGTATCCAATATCCATATCGTACCATCCTGTTTATGTTACTAAACTCTCTCAGTGGTACTGTACATAAAATGTGTGTGTGTGTATGTGTGTGCGTGCGTGTGTGTGCTGGTTTTTGGTTTTCCCTTTCAATTAAGACCTAGACAACCAGGTGAGGGGAGATCCTTACTAATCAGTGACCTTAATTCTTTAATCAAGTACAAAGGAGGAACGAAAACCTGCAGACACTCAGCCCTCCGTGGAAAGAGTTTGACACGTGATTTAAAAGGAAAATAGGTCGATTTTTTCGGGGGGGGGGGGGGGGGGGGGCTGACCACAAATATTATGATTTTGACATAAGTCTTTTACAAAGTAAGTATTCATATATCTATGCCAAAGGATGGCATGGTATAAAAATAATCACAAAATTGTGTGTGTGTGCTTGTGTGCATGCATGCATGTCTACTATAGAGATAAGATGGAAAGGACCCAATCATTGTGGGCGGGAATGCCAACATGGGTGAAATGGTTCATGAGAGGAAAATTCATGAGCCAAAACAACATAGACAGAGAGTTTATCGGAAAGGAAGAGTTGAAATAGATTTCCTGGTTTCTCTTTGGGAAAGGGCCAATAGATAGGCCTACAGTGTGAGTCATGTTTGTAATCAGGCCCTGTTATGAGTAATGATTCAAACAATGCTTCGTTATATTAATGAATCAATACAGGGAGGCAGTCACAATTTAATGTTGTTATAAGTAATATGATATACAATAAATTGTGTTGTTGGTGTTTGTA